>NC_056747.1:348340520-348438397 GCF_019279795.1 Protopterus annectens | reverse complement strand
AGAAACAGCACCAGAAAAGATATTTCACAACTCCTTAATCAAATCCCTCAGTAATCTGGTAAAATGTGGCAAGTAGCTGAGACACCTCAGTGCAAAGGTGGATGAGGCGTATACATGCTTCCCAAATCAGTCCATCCCCGCGACTCCCTATTGGGGGGTGGACAGTGGAATTTTCTTTGGCTAGTTCCTTCTTGGTGGCTGACATAATGACCATGGCATCAACAGGGACCCCTTTACTCTAGAACTGCCTGTCTGCAGGTGGTGCCATTATCCTGTCCAGTCTCCGAGGAATAAGTTCTATGGTGTCTGGATCCTTCCACGCCTGCTGTGAGATCAAGTCGATGAGCTCATCAGTGGGTGGAGTCACCCAGGAAATAAGGGTATGGTACTAAAAGCCTGCAGGAGAGGAGATTCCTCAGATATTGGGTTACTGGGTGTCCAGCCACCTCTATATTTCAGGATTTCCAGGAAGTCTCCAGAGAAGACATCTTCAAGAGGTGACCATGGGGACCCTTTGCTCTCATCAAAATCTGTCTCTATGGTGATAAGACTCCTCTGGGGAGTCAACGTGCTTCCTCTTGCATGTTCTCTTCTTAGGGACCTCCTCAGTGGGATGTTCCGGAAAGGTAAAATAGGAAATTACAATTCCCGAGAGGGAAGCTAGGGTATTGGTACTGGCTGCCAGTGAGGTTCTGAGCGTAGAGACATGATGGTAGAATATTTAGGATCTAAGGAGATGGCTTCATCTGATCTACCACAGCAAAAAAACCCTATTCACAGCTTTGACAGGAGAGCGGCTCAGATGAGGAAGGACATCGGGTCCAAGAAGACAAGCTTCTGAACCACAGTTTCTGCCCAAAGGGCAAAACCTCCAAAGTGGAAGCTGGAGCTAAGCTGCCCAGTGCTGAGGCTCCGAGGTGTAGAGACAGTTCCAAAAGCCTCGGATTTGAATGTAGCAACCCAGATCAGACAGGCAGACTACTGCTATGGGAGCTCCCAGGATCCAGCGGGACTAGAGCTGTCAGGGAAACCCTCACACACAAGGATGGGGGTTTATCCTTGGATCTGAGTCAGATGTTACCAGATGGCTCAGATCCAAAAGCTATGAAACAACCAAAGGAGTCAGACAAGGAACATGTAAAAAAAGAGGGGTTGCAGACATTTGTATCTCCTGTTCTTGGGGGGGGGGTTCATAGGTGTGTACTAGGTTAATGGCCCTGGAGCCTTTACAAGCTTAGCCCATACAAGTGCCCTGGCATCATGCCGCCCGCAGTTAGTTCCCAGTGCCTCTATCAAGTAGAGCCACTGGAGTGATCCCCGGGATGAACTTTTTATTTCCCATCCACTCATCAAGATTTGTCTTGAAGACGGTCAGTGAGTTGTTCAGCATGACATGTATAGGAAGTCTCTGGGTTATGAACCTGTCCCCTCCAGCACGTTCTGTTGATTGTGGTAATGAGGTTGAGGTCTCCGGAGTGTGTGGTGCGGCGGGATTGGGATTTCTTTAGATGTAGCATTTCTAACAGAGCTGGGTCAGGCATGGCTTTGTAAGTCAAGCAGAGATCGCCTCTTAGAAGACGAAATTAGACAGAGTATAGCTGGAGTTTTTTTTTTTTTAGTCTGTCCGTGTAGGAGCTGAAGGGATATCTATATGACTCTGTGTCAGAAGAATTTTCCTCAACATACTCTCCACATCTTATGTCAGACTCCTAAAAGATCGAGTGGAACAGATGGATGGGGATTTTGGGTGATCCAAGAAGGGTGAAGGTAATCTGTCTAGGACGGGATCCAAAATAAGGGAGTACCTTGCCCTGGGTAAAGGTTACAAAAAAGGCAGACTGTCCAATTTTGTTAGAGTTGGATCCAGCAAAATCGGATCCGTTGCCTTTTGACTTCCTGGGATCTGACTTTGATGTCATCGGATCTGATATGGTTGGATCAAGTGATTTAGATATTTCTGGATACGAAGGCTTGGTCGGATCCTGCAACTTGGACTTTTTCGGATCCGGGGTTGAGACCAGATCATTGGAAGACCTCTTCCTAGAAGAATAGGAAGTTGAAGAATAAATATTAGAAGGGGAGGATTTCTTTTGTCTAGCCTTAGGAGGAGAATCCCCTGAAATAGCTTCTCCAAAGGAGGAAGGGAGAAGGGCTCTATATTATCTTGTTGAAAAGTATAGTTGTGTACACTCACCATAAATGTAGATGTTCCGAGTGTGTTCACTGCTGCAGTCCTAACCATTCAGTTATCCATGTTGTGGTAGCCCTCAGTCGGTCTGAATACCAGAGTCAAGGTTTTGTGCATCAACTGCTGTCGCTTGCTGGCTGACGTCAGGTCATCCAAGCTATAAAGGAGAGCAGGCAACGCCATTACCTCAGTTTTTCTTGCTTTAACCAACCAAAGAAGTCCAATTTTAATAATTAGTAGTAGTCCTGTGGTCAGAGACCCCCACAGAAATGTCTCTCTCTAAGGAAAGCAGATATCAGGGGGAAGGAGGGTGGGAAAGCATGACTGCAGCAGAGAACACACTCTAGCATCTACATTTATGGTGAGTGTACACAACTGTACTATGTTCTTCGTGTTTCACTGCTGCAGTCCTAACCATTGGGAAGATTCCCAAATCTGAGGAGAAGGGTGAAAGGTTAATAGAAACTTAAGATTGGGTGAGCATGCTCTGCAGAATTGTAGAGGCAAACCAAGCCCTGGCATTTGAGAATAGGTTCAGATGGTAATGTTTGGTGAAGGTGTGGACTGAAGTCCATGTGGCAGCTTCTAGGATGTCCTTGGTGGGTATCCCTTTAAGGAATGCTGTGGATGTAGAGGTTGCCCTAGTGGAATGGGTTCTGATGGTCCTAGGGAGTGGTTTTCCATGCAAGTAGCAGCAACATTGGATGCAGTGTGCTATCCATTTGGAAATGGTCTGTTTGGATATTGGTTTCCCTTGTGCCCCAGTTTTAAAGCTGACCAAGAGCTGTTCAGTTTTCCTGAATGTCCTTGTATGATCCAGATAAAATCTGAGTTGCCTATGCACATCCAAAGAATGCAGTATCCTTTCACCCTTGTTCTGACGGTTAGGGAAGAAACTGGGCAGGTGGATGGCCTGGTTGAGGGTAACATCTAAAACCACCTTTGGCATGAAGGAGGTATTGGTTCTCAGGGAGACCCTGTCTGCATGGAAGATGATAAATGGCTCAATGCCCATTAAGGCCTGAAGCTCTGACACTCTCCTGGCTGAAGAAATAGCCAGGAGAAAGGAAGTCTTCCAAGAGAGGCACTTCAGTTCTGAGGATGCTGCAAGCTCGAAGGGAGCTTTTCTAAAACACAGTTCAGGTCCCAGGCTGGGCTGGGCTGTCTTCTGGGAGGCCTGATATTAAAGGGTCCTCTAAGGAATTGTTTGATAACAGGGTGGGAGAACAATGGCTGTTCTGTACCAAAGTGTGCCGAGATGGCAGAGGCATGGATCTTTATGGAGGAGGAGGAGAGACCCTTATTAAGAAGCTCAGCAAGATAATCTAGAATAAGAGGAATACAGGGCAGATGTATGTCTGCCCCCTTGGACTGGCTCCAGGAGCAAAAGCCTTTCCATTTTCCAGTATAAGATTTTCTAGTGCTGGGCCTTCTGGCTTCTGTGATGATGTCAAGGACTTGCTTGCTTAGCACAGATTCCTTGTTGGTTTTGGTAAAATAAGCCAAGCTGAGAGCTTGAGTGTCCAAAGGTCTGGGTGCAGCATTGTCCCCCCCCCCCCGGGATAGCAGGTGAGGCATCAGAGGTAGCTGCCAGGGGGGCTGGTGAGATAGGCTGCGCAGCAGTGGGTGCCAATGCTGGTCTGGGCCAATCCTAGGCAATGAGTATTTCTCTTGGTTTTTCCTCCCTTATCTTGATTAGTACTTTTGGAATGAGAGGTAGAGGTGGGAATGCATACACAAAAAGGGAATTCCAAGGGAAGGTCAGGGCATCGACCTTCCATTGCAGGTGATGGTGCTCCCTGGTGCAGAATTTCTGTACTTGGTGATTTAAATGAGAGGCAAAGATGTCCACCATGAGGGGTCCCCCATGTGTGGGTAATTTGCAGAAAAATGTCTTTGTAGATTTGCCATTCATGTGGGTCCAGCAGGTTTCTGCTTAGGTGGTCTGCCAGGGTGTTGCTGATGCCCGGTAGGTATTGGGCTATAAAAGATGTAGTCCCATGGATGAGGCTGCTAGCCACAGGTTCATGGCTAGTCTGCAAAGTAGGTAAGATCGAGTCCCTCCCAGTTTGCTGATGTACCACATGACTGTGGCGTCTGTTTTTATGAGAAGAACCCCTGGTTTGAGGTAGGGTTTGAAGGATGCCAGAGCTTTTTGTACTTCTATCATTTCCTTTTGGTTGATAGTGAACACCAGAGAGGTGAATAGGTTTTTTACAAATGAGAGGTGTTTGCAGGAGCAGTTCCTTGCAGTCTGCTGGATGAGATTGTCGTCCAGGTAAGGGTAAATCTGTACATTGTTTTGCCTGCAAATGGCAATGGCAGGAGCTAGACATTTGGTGAATACCCTGGGAGCGGTAAATAAGCCAAAGGGCAAAGCAGAGAACTGAAAGTGTAGTGATCCTGATCTGAAGCGCAGGAATTTTCTGCACGATTCCCTTATTGGGATGTGCAGGTAAGCATCCTTTAGGTCTAAGGTGACCATCCAAGCTTTGTTTGGCAGCATTGGTAGAAGCTGTTGTAAGGTAAGCATTTTGAATTTTGGGATTACCAGGCAGGTATTGAGAAAGGATAGGTCCAGGATGGGATGCCAAGTCTCCTCTTTCCTGGGAACAAGGAATAATCTGGAATAGAATACTCTGGAGGTACAGGTTCTATTGCCCCTAGGGATATTAGGTTTTGAACTTGTTTTATTGCTTCTGCCCACTGGTTTGGAGGTAGATCTGGGTACCCCTCTTGGAGGTGGTCGTTCTTGGAAATTGAATTTGCACCCCCTGAGCAATGATTTTTAAGACCCATTGATCTTTTTTTATAGAGTTCCAATTTTCTCTGCATAGAGATGGCCTTCCTCCTAGCTTTTGGTGTGGTGGAGGTAGGCAGAGATGGGAAAGGTAGTCACTGAGAGTTTTTTCCATACAGGGTTGCCTTTGAACTCCCCGCTCTAGTGTTTGGGAGGGGGCACAGTTTTGCTCTTTGTTGGCCCAGAGATTTAGTCCTGGTGGGTCTGTCCCTAAGGGTTTTGCCTTGTGCCTGCCTGTTTGGTACAGGAAAGGACAAGTGTTTAGAGGGAAATTTTCTGCTGAACCTAAGAGGTTGTACTTGAAGAAAATCTTTAACAGTGTGCATCGATTTTGCTTTGTCTTCCATCTTTTTAAGTACCTCTTCAGTTTTCTGTCCGAACAAGTGGTCTTTGTCAAGAGGTGCATCCATGATTTTAGCTTTGACATGACCAGGGAGAGGTTGTTACTTCAAGCAATGCATGTCTTCTGATAACAGATCCTGTCACTGCTGCCCTGCTAGAAGCTTCTAGTACATCAAATCGACAGTACAATGAGTGCTTTGCCACCTGAGATGTAGAGTGCAGTAATTCTGCTATCTCTTTATTGTTGGCAAAATCTGGAAAAGCAGAAATTTTCTGTCTCAAAAGTTCCAAAGTGTGCTGTTAATATTTTAACATACGGAACTGACAGTTGAGAGCCCTTAAAGTTGCAGAGGTATATCATTTTTTACTCCATCTGTCCAGGGCCCTGGATTCTCTGTCTGAGGTAGTAGGATTCTTTGCACAGGTAGCCTTAACTCTCTTAGGTCCCCGAGTAATCACTTCTGGATCTGCTATACGACTTCTGTAGAAGAATTTGAGAGTCAGGTACCCTGTAGTATCTGTCAGGTTTTCTAGGGGCAGGTGGAAAGGTGTCAGGGGTAAGGCTGGATTCTTGGTAAACATCATCTACCACCTCCAAGATGGGTGGGATGGCCAGAAGCCTGTGCTGGGGTAGGTCCAGAAACTCTCAATCTTTTCTTGGATTAAGGGAAATCTGCTGATTCCCACTGGAAATGTTCCCTGAGGGTATGAAGGGTTTCCCCAAAGGAAAAGTCCTCCGGAGGTGATGCAGAAGGAATAGTTTCTTCTGCATCTGAGTCTTCACAGGCAGTAAGAGGATTTTCCTCTTCAAAAACAAAGGAGTCAGTCTAAATCCGATCAGATGTCTGGAGAAGGTTCCCTTCTTTTGGCTGGTGTGGCCTGATTACCCTGGATAAAAGTGATGAGATCCTCCAGCATTTTAAGCATTCTAGCTTGAGGAGGAGGAGGATTAAAGGAATGGAGACTTGTTGCTGTTTTCTTTGGAGTAGTTCTAAGTCTGATAATATCCCTCGGTGCTATTGGTGTGTTAGTCGGAAGACAGGCTGAAGGCCTTGAAGTGAATACTGAAGTGCGAGTCATATCCTTGGAAGCCGGTGCCTGCGTAGCGGCTCTAGACCCAACCGAGGCAGAGACAGCTGAAGGCTCGTTAGATGTTGCAGTTTTCTGCGGCATAAAGTACTCTGAAAGGACCTCAGTAGAGGCCTGTGAAGTAATCGAGTTGGGCATCAGGGGCTGCGAATGCATCTCACTGAATTCCGAAGAACGATCCTTTTAGTGGTGGTGTTATCAGAAGGCTTGGCCTTATGCGTTCTGCCTCTATCTTTATCTTTACATTTTTTTCTCAAGATCTGTGGTTTGCTAACAGATGCCATATCGATAACTGGAGACAGAAGACGAAAATATGTGGCTACAAACAGAGCTCTATGATGAATAATTATAGTGTTAAAGAGGGCACAGAACCGACAGCGGGGTATGTCGTGATCTGGGCCTAAGCAAGTGACACAGTAAGAATGGAAGTCTTGGTGTGGTATTTGCTTTCTACAGGCGAGACAGATATTGACTTTTTCGGACATCGGATAGTGCAAGAAAAAAGAAGGATCCCCAACAGGGTACTTAACTTTAGACATTTTCAGCTGAAGTTCGAAATCTGGAAACAGCTGCCCAGCACTGTTGTGAATTGTTTCTGCTACGGGCTCCACGGCAAGAAAGACTGAGGTAATGGCGTCGCCTGCTCTCCTTTATAGCTCGGACGACCTGACGTCAGCCAGCATGCGACAGCAGCCGACGCACAAAACCTTGACTCTGGTATTCGGACCGACTGAGGACTACCACAGCATAGATAACCCAATAGTTAGGACTGCAGCAGTGAAACACTAAGAACATTGGCATAACAGCGAATGCAGTTTCACCTGCAAACACCGAACTGAAAATACAGCGAAAGAGCACGTCAGCAATTTTTTTCCTAGGGAAAAAACATTGCTTGGCTGTCACCGTGACATTGCCCTTTACCCCACTGTAGTGTGATCCTGGAGTTGGTATATTTAGTTATGGGGAGTGTGGTGGACACAGCCCCCCCGGGGGATGAAGCCCTCCACTTTGAAATGTTTTAACTGGTGTGCTGTGTCTTGTTGGTCTACAGACATTTTTTTCCCCCTAGGAAAAAAATCGGTGACGTGGGCTTTTGTTGATTTTGCAGTTCGCTGGTCGGCAAAACGGCATTTGCTGTTATGCCGTTTTGACAAGATAATATAGACCCGGGAGAAGACCTTTTAGCATGAGTTTATTTATATGCTCCACTAAAGCACGGGGACTGAATCCGTGATACATGGAACAGGTGTCCTGTAAATAGAGACAACCCAAACAATAAAGTATGGGCATCGGAAACGGGCATTTTATGCCCACACTTTACGCACTTTTTAAAGCCAACCATATAAGAAATAAAGGAAAAAGGCTACCAACAATGATATTAAGAACTACTATTATACAGGTTAGAGTATACCAGTGATAGTATCTAAAGCATACAGAAGCACAAGAAATAAAGCAGAAATTCAAGACAAAAAATACATACACACACATATACATATATATATATATATATATATATATATATATATATATATATATATATATATATATATATATATATATATATATATACACATATATAGATATATATATATACATACATATACACAAAATATATATATATTATATATATATTATATATATACATATATATATATATATATACACACACACACAAAAATCTCTTACCTGTCACCTTACTATTTATCAGAAAAAGAAAATAATAAGAAATATGAGAGAAATAAGTTTTTAGCACTTATCTTAAATGAATCTCAAGAGAGTTGGACGACCATGTCTTTTGCTGGAAGCGGCAAACGAGATCTGATATAACTGGGGTTGGTGCGCTGTGGGTAAGGGAGAAACTCACGAGTTTTTGGTTGCTATGAGCTTTAGCAATGGCTGAGTCAGATCTGAGGGATCAGATCCAAACTCATCAGCTGAGGACAGAATGAAAACTGACATCAGACTAATAATTTTCTTTTTGTGTCTGGAAGAAGGTGGAACCAAGAGGCTGGTAGTTTGTTCCACGGGGAAGCTGACAAAGGTGCTGGATTTTCAGGGAAGCCTTGCAGCAACAGTCCTGAAAACAGGTAAATGGTATAAAAAACAAAAACAAAAAAATTTTTCCAGATTAAAACACAATAAAAAAACACTTAGAACATTTACCTCAGCCTCCAAAAGTATCCGACTGGACTTGGCCGCTTCTATCAGATCCTCGGAGCCAAATTCTTAAGTTCCTCCCTTTATCCATAAAGTTCTGCCAACGGAAAAAGCTAGGAGGCTGAAACTCTGCAGGTGTGTAGGGTACAATCCACCCTACAAAGGGGTAGGGCAATCCTGGTTCTGGCTTAACTGCCAGTTTCAGTATGACCGTTTATTGTTTTTAGCTTTCCATATGCATTTCAAGCATGTTTCTGCATAGAGAAAAATACCTGTGGAAAGTTGTTTTTCTCCAAGAGGGAAAAAGCTAGGAGGCTGAAACTCTGCAGGTGTGTAGGGTACAATCCACCCTACAATACCTTAAGAGAAACAATAAAGGATAGAGTACGAAAAAGAGCTGGAGCTCAAACAAAAAACTGTTCCCAAAGAAAAACTCTACGTCTTTCCAGGAGCAAAAGGGAAATAGGTAAAGTGAGAGTAAAAGTTTAGAAAGAATGAAAATGGACAACACAGATGGAACGTTACGGGGAGTACATAACTTTTTTTTATCTGATGTTGTCATTTTTCATTCATTCCTCAACTGATGGGACAGAGTCTCCAGTTAGTTAAATCTTGGGTGTTCCTCATGAAAGGATATTCTGGAGTACTGTGGAGCTCAAAGCAGCTCTGCTTCTGGAAAGCAAATCCAATTTGTAATGAACAATAAATGTGCAAGCATTAGTCCAAGTGGCAGCTGCATAAATGTCATCTATGGAAGCCCTTGACCAAAAGGCTGAAGAGACCACCACAGACCTTGTGGAATGAGCTCTTGAAGGCTTAAGCAAGGATAATCCTCTTTTACAGCAGACAAAGAAGATACAACTGGTTAAACATTTGGCCAGTATAACTTTGGAAACTGGCTTGTCCAATCTGTTAGGAGGGAAAAACACAAACTGGTCAGTTTTCCTGAAATCCTTGGTTCTATGGAAATAAAAGCGAAGTTGTCTATGAATATCCAAAAGATGGAGCAAGTACTCTCCCTTACTTGAAAAATTTGAAAAGAAAACTGTGACGTTAATGTCTTGGTTAATGCTGGTTTCAGTAGCTACTATAGGCAAAAAGGCTGGTCCACAAGGACACCCTTTCTTTGTGGAAAACCAGGTAAACGGATTAGAACGCTAGAGCCTGGAGTTCAGATACTCGTCTAGCTGATGTGGTAGTGACTAGAAAAATGACTTTCCAAGAGAAAACTTTTAGGGCTGACCTGGCTGAAGGTTCAAAGGGAGTCTGGGTCAGGGCCTGAAGCACAACAGCTAAAATACCGAGGAGGAGCATGATCCTTTAATGGAGGTCTAAGTGCAAGGATCCTTTAAGAAAGGTTTTGCAAAATTTAGAAGAAGCTGTGGCAGACTTATTTTTGCCTAAATGAAAGCCAACTGGACCTTAGTAGTAGAGTAGCTAGCCCCTTTACTGAAAATTGAAGCTAAAAAAATCATATGCAGCCAGTACAGAGGCAGAAAGAGGTTCCAGAATCCTGTTAAGGGCGCATAATACAAATCTCTTCCATCTAATTTTGTAAATCTTTCTAGAAGCTTTTTGAGAAGATAACAAAACATGATGGACCAAGGGAATATATATTATATATATATATATATATATATATATATATATATATATATATATATATACACACACACACACACAAAAATCAGGAGGACAACTTGGACTGTCTAGCAATCAGTGGAATTGGAGAAACCATATGGTCAGTTTGAGACCTGTTATGTCTGGTTGAGTCATACCTGTCGGGTGAGACAGGCTGTTTGGAGTGGGATCCAGTATGCAGGGCAGATGCAGAAGATGAGGCCAGAGGAAGGGGAACCAAATCTGACGAGGCCAAAAGGGGGCAATTATGATAACTGTGCTCAACCAGAATGCTTTCTGCAGAAATTTGGGGATGAGAGGCTATGGTAGGTAACAGTAAAGGAGACTGCAGGGGTAATCGTGGACTAGAGCATATCTTGGTGACTTCCCCATTGGACAGATCAGGGCAAAGAACCTGCTGCACTTGAGGGGAGACCAGAATAGGTTGCAGCATGGCTGGCTCCATCATGACACTGAGACCCCACTTTTTGAGATATCAGAATAAACCTATTTGGCTCATCTGCAACAATGTTGGTTTTCCCTGGGACGGGCATTGCTATTAGAAAGCAACTGGAAGAGACTGCCCATTGCCACACTTAATTTGCTTCTCAACAAAGTGATGAAGTCTTTGTTCCTTCCTTCCACAGGCATAAATGTCCATTTGAATAGCAACTGTCCTGGAGGGGAGAACATCTTGAAAAGCCTGCAACGTTTGGAGGACTGCTCTCATGTTCAGGACATTGATTTGCATCTTGGCTTCTGCTCTCACATCCAGGACATTAATATGCATCCTGGCCTCTTCAGTGACCATGTACCTTCCCAAGTAGTGCTTCCTCGCACCAGATGGGAGGCGTCTGTGATCACAATGACCATGGGTGCAGGAAGAAGAAATGGACAGCCTTCTGAGAGTCTGCTTGAATGAATTCACCAAAGAAGATATCTTTTGCACATTTGTGGTATCTTGACTGGGATGGTTAAAGAAAGCTGAAGAATGGACCACTGGACTGACCATGTCCACTGAATTCATATGTGAAATCTGGATAGAGGGAGGAGGGTGACAGCAGCTACCATGGATCCCAAGACTTGTAAAAATTAGTTATGCTGGAAGGGAAGACTGTTGCATTACTTTCCTGACCCGAGATCTGAATATCTGGATTTCAGCTGGACAAAGAGGCCATCTGACTGACTGTGTCCAGACAAACACCTATGAACGCCAGACTCTGCATAGGTGTGACTTATGATTTGATACAACTAACTGTGACACCTGGATAGAGGCAAAATTGAAGCAAGCAGTTCCTTGCCTGCAGGAGTAGATGCCTGGTTGGGGCAGTTAGCAGCCACTTGGCTAGGTACAGAAACACTCGGAAATCTTGTAAAATGTGCCAGGTAATTGAAAGACCGCACAGCAAAGGTTGCTTAAGCATATATGTGCTTAAAGAATCTATCCGAGGCCCTGGACTCCCTATTATGGGGATGGACAGAAGCTGTCTGCTCCATAAGCTCTTTTTGGTGGCCGCTGCCATAGCCATGGCATCAACTGGTACCCCTTTGCTTCAGTGTGTCCTGTCCTTAGGAGGGGCTAACATTTTGGCTGGGCATTTAGAGATGGGGTCCAAGTAATCCATTTCCTTCAGTGCCTAGCAAGAAACAAGATCTAGAAGTTTGCTGGCCAGGGGAGTCACCCAAGACATAGCCGAGCGAGACCCGAAATCCTCCAGGGACACAGATTCCTCTTGGGAAGGGATATTGGAAGACCAACAACCTTTCTGTTTTAACAGCTGTAGAATGTCACCAAATGAGATGTCTTCCAGTGGAGAACTGGGGGATCCCCTTCCCTTCAACGAAATCAGTGTCATCTCTGATAGATTTCTAAAAGAAATATAGGGGTCTCCTTTTACATGTCATCTTTCAAGGGACCTCATCAGTGGGGTGGTCTGCAGGGGTATCAGAAGAGATGAGGGAAGTCCTGAGGAACTGAGTGGAGACTTGATCAGGCTGGCTGTCCCAGTAGAATGGGAAAAAAAGGCTCAGAGCAAAGTGACAAAGGAGGTAAAGTCTGATCTGAAGGGAGTGGGATGTCCTTTCTCTAGGTAACAAGAAGGCCCTCACCAGAATCTCAAATGCAGAATGCCTGCGGGAAACAGAAGTTGATAGGAAAGGAGCTGGCATTTCCCAAACTGTCGGCTCCTGCAATCCCACAAGCACTCCACCCGAGGAAGGAGTCACACCCGAGCTGTCCACTGCCGAAGTCCAAAGGGGCAGGGACAAGTCCAAGAGCTTCTAAGTCAACTCTAGTCCCCCAGATCTGGCACCAACACCGACTCCAAAAGGCTCGGAGCCAGATGACACAAGGAAGTACACACAGTTGAAGAAAAGAGCGTCTTCAGATCAAATGACCGCACCCCCAGGGGTCTTGGATTCAAGGGCTCCGAAACAGTAGGCTAGACTGGAGAAGACACCAAAGGCAAGTAGTCATAGGTCGGCTCACAGATCTGACTGAAGTCAGAGCTGTGAGTACCCATACCTGGATCTGAGCTCGGGGGAATGTTATCATCCTATGTCAGCCCTGGATAAACTCCTGGAAGACATGAGAGAAGTGGTGGAGGATGGAGGTCTTGAATGTCTATGAGGGGGATTCCCTCAAGTATGGTGAAGGGAGCAGAGATCTGATTGGATCCAAGGTGATTTTGATTTCAAATCAGATGGATCCAAGATGGTCAGATCCAATTTTTTTGATATTTTAGCAGGAAGCTTTGAGGAAGGAGCTGAAGATGTGTGAACAGGCGACCTCTTACAAGGCTCTATCTCTGGAAGCAGTCTCATGCTTTTCCCTTATCAGTTTCCTTTGAGGGGTGTTGAGCCCCAGCGGAAGCAGAAGTGAGGGAAGGGAGAAGACTCTTCCATACCACCTTTTTCCTTCTGTCCATGAGAGCCCAGTGCAAATGAAACAGTCCACATCTAATGGGCGTCTTCTAAACAGTATACACATTCCCTGTGGGCATCCAAGTTTGGTGTTTTATGCCAACGGGTGATGAACTTTTTAAAGCTGGTAGGTTTGTAAGCCATACTGGCCTAAGCAAACTACAGAAAGAAATAAAACTACAATTACTACTTTTTTGCATTAGAAAAAGGGGTGAAAAGGTTAACAACCAACAGTAGGCAAGAAATACTCTATAGAGTAGAATAGACGAGCATTTTTGATAGCACAAGGTACTAAACAGGAGTACTGAGAAACTAACTGCTCAGAAAATCAGGAAGGAAACTAAAAAACGTTATCAAGGGAATTTCTGCATCTGTAGCTAAATAGCAGCAACTGAAATCTGAGGTATGTTAGGTTGGCAGGACATTATGGGTAAAGGAAGGAGCATGAGTGTTTGGATCTGAAGATCTGGTAGAAACGGCTGAGTCAGATCAGAGAATCATCAGCTGAGGAATGAATGAAAATAACACCAGATATTAAGTTTACTACAAAAGTAAACACTCTTGTTTAAAAGTGAAAAAGTCACGACAGGCAATAAAAACACTTTTTCTTAGCTGAAATATTTGTTTCACAGAAAAAGTCAATTTTCTATCCCAAAAATTCAAGTTTTTTTCCCCCTGAAGAGAAATGCCTAGGAATGAAACATTAGCCAACCATCTATCCTCAAAAGCCTAAGGAAGAGCACTAAGGAAAAGCTCTGAAGGGCTTCACACCCCAGCCTAACTTTTAGTTAGTTCAGCTATGTCCTACACTCGACCACTTCAAAGCTCTATTCATCTACTCACTTCTCCTACAGACTGCACAGAGGTGATTTATGCCAGAGCAACAAAGCATCCACTGATCACACTCTGATGGACTTGGTACACACCTGCAAAATAGACAGCATCAGAAATACCTGATCTAGGGACCTAAACCTCTTCTGCAAAATTAACAGGACACGGAGGGACAGGTACTCACCTCTGAGACTACTGCTTCTCTGGAACAGGCTTCCCATACATGTGAAGCAGAGTTCTTCCATAACCCAATTCCAGTGTAGCTTGGACAAGTGGACTGAGAATTGGAAATTTACCTCTGGTCTGGTACCCATGTCTCTAGTACTCAGAGTCATCCCTTAAATTCTTCACCACCAATATCCAAGCCTAAATATACCCCTTAAAATAACCTTAGGATAGCAAAACTAGTGCGACACAGTTGGGAAGTACAGCTATAGGCTTAAAAAGGTCCCCTGGGAGGTCAATAGTCTATTAATCACCTGTGTGTGTAAGCTCTGAAGATCACCTGATGGACAGACTACCAACTGGTCAATGTGACATAAAAAAATGGTACAGGCTACTTTCCTCTTTGTATGTTAAATCACATTCATGTTTGTAATGTGGAATAATCCAGTCCCTACACGGTGGATGTACAAAAGTTATAGAAAGCAGGTTTCTGTCAACTTGGTGAACTAGGGCATCCTGAGGCAATGTAACAAAGGCCTCATGTATACAGACAACTCTCTCCTCTTACCTCCCCCAACACTATGACTTGTGAGAGATGCACATATATAGCCAAACTGGAAGCCAAGCCCTCTCCAGCCAAGACTGGATTAGCCAGTCAAGAGGAGAAGGTTAACACTTGCACCACACCACATTCAACACATATCCCTCCAGAACATACACCACCACAACCCTCACATAGTTACACAAAACACACACCTACTTTTGTGGAGACACTCAATAAAAATCTGCCCAAACAGAGACCTCCAAGGCAGAAATGCATACCACCACCACAACCCAACATAAACCATGAGACACATAGCTCACAAACAGTGTGCCACTCAACCAAAGCCCATAAGGAAAAACAACTTACCCAATACACTAGTCATAGTTGACTCAATAGTAAGGCACACTGATGTCCAACTCACTAGGATGAATAAAGAGAAAGTTACGGTCAGCTGCCTGTCGGGTGCCAGGATCCGCCACATAACACACGCACTTAGGTCACTCCACAACAGGTACAAATATGACTCGGTCATTGTCCATGTTGGTGTGAATGACCTCGGAAATACCCTCCCTGGACTACATGAAGAGAGACAGAGGAGCTCTTGGATCTTGTAGCCCAGGCAGGTATGACCCTAGCTCTGAGTAGCATCCAACCATCACCCAGAATGATACAAGCAGAAAATGACTGACTTCAACAATTGGCTAAGTTTCTGGTGTCATTCTAAGGGGATCCAGTATCTGTCTGCCTGGGATGACATGATCGACAGACCTCGATGCTTTGCCAGAGATGGTCTGCACCTGTCACCCCAGGGATCGGGGATACTGGCCAAGGCTCTTGCCACCCCTATAGTGATTTTTTTAGGCAATGTCCTGAAGACAAAATTATCACCATAACAGCTACAAGCAAATGAAATCGGAGGGTTATGCTACTCAATGGTAGAAGTCTAAATCTCAAAATGCACTCACTCGAAGCACTCCTTAAAATGGAGAACATCGACATCTATGCAGTGACCGACACCTGGTTCAAGGCTCTGGAGAACACCCCAGCACTACCAGGCTATAATTCATACCACAACATTTGGCCCCTAAACCTGGACTGAAGCACTAAAGGCAGTGGTGTCTCCATATTCATAAAGGATATGCACACCTCTAGACTAGTAGCCCAACATAACGCATCAGAGATACTTCAGGTATAACTAACACTGGGTAAAACGGCAATCCAGGTTGCAGCCTGCTACAGATCCCACACCATGCCCCAAGACTCGCACTCCACATTCCTAAACACAATGGAAAATATTAGGATACAACCAAATACCCTTACACTGGGAGACTAACTACCATTAACTGAGAAAATTACTCATGTACCAACACAGTTGCTCAACGGTTTCTGGAATTCATTAATTCCAACGCCCTGAACCAACTCATTCTTACACCCACCAGGAGTAGAAACATCCCTGACCTCCTTATTACTAACATGGATGACCGTTCCCCTACACCAGTAATCAACTCCTCCCTGGTCAGATCTGACCACAAGCTAATCACCATGGATATCCACATCCCAAGCTCACCCCCCCCCCCCCAAGGAAACCACCATAAAAACTTCTCCAAAGCCAATTTTGGGCTTCTAAAAACAGAGGTAGCTAACTTCACGACACCCATACAAATGGAAAATAGGTGCATGACTGCTGAATCATACACCAATGCACTGTATGAGCGCACACACAAGTATATGGAATTGGCCATACCAAACAGAACCAAAACGTTCTCCTCCAAAAAAAAAGGAAGCCAATCTGGTGGTCCACAACCATAAACTCTACAACAGAAGGACAAAAACTGTTGAAGAAAAGGGTGAAGTCCCAAGACTGGAAAAACTCCCTTGTTAGCCTCAGCAAAAAAACTGAGATCCATCATCAAATCCTCTAAAGCTAGCTATGAAAACAAAATTGCTGCAGATTCTAAAGACAATCACAAGGCATTCTATAGTTATGTCAAGAATCTACATGGCAATACTCAGGTAGAGATGTACTGTTATTTACTCCTTGAAGGCTTTGGTGAGCCGAGGCGCTAGAGACTTTTCAGACAAATAAATTGTTTTTTGGTGAACTGGCAGTTGTTGTATCCTGTATTCGGGCTGTGGTTCCTGATCGAGCTGAATAGCTGGTGTTGTGATTTATATTTAATACTCAGATCTGCTCTGAATTACAGCAGAATGGCAATACATATAACAAAACCAACTGATACTGCCAACATTTTGGCTGACAGGTTCAGTGCGAACTTTACCCCCCTTTCACCCCCTAAAGGGCCTATCACAATACCTGAGGAATGCCAAGTCTCTATTATCACGGCTACACAGGTAAAAACCGCATTGTCCAAAGCCAAGAATACAGCTTCCATGGGACCTGATAATATCCCTGGCTGTGTTCTACATGAATTACAAAGTGAACTGGCACCACACTGAGTACCCTGTTCAATCACAGCCTCATTTCAGGCTTTGTTCCTACCGAATGGTGCACTGCTACAGTCATCTCACGCCACAAAGGGGGAGTGATTACACACCCTGGGAACTACGGCCCCATTAGCCAGAGTCTGATATGTAAAGCTATGGAGCGCATCATCGTGGATCTTATAAACAAGGACAAAGGGAAAAGTACAGTTTTGTACCTGCCATAAATGTAGATGTTCGAGTGCTAATACAGCTGCAGTAATCACAGATGGGTTTTCTGCCGTCAGGCGGGTCCTCGGTTGGCAGAATTCCAAAGTCTAGGTCCGGCGTCGGTTGTTGTCGCTTTCTTTCCTGACGTCAGTGAGGCAGGGGTATACAAGACACAGCCGACGCCATTTTCTTCAGTCTTTCTTGCCCCAGATGTCAGGTGCCCCCAGAAGGAAGGCAATACATAAATTATATTTATATACATGCAATGCAATATAATCAAAAATCAGTAGTTGCAAGCAAATATACCATAGAAGGATAACCCAATCAGGTTGTATGAAGAGGGGTTAGGCCCTAGGCCTTTACCAAGAGGGGAAGGAGGGAGGGAAAACTGTACTGCAGCTGTATTAGCACTCGAACATCTACATTTATGTTAGGTACAAAACTGCACTATGTTCATCGTGCATACAGCTGCAGTAATCACAGATGGGTAGAATCCCAAAGCTACGCACAGGGTGGTAGGCACTAGGTGGAACTGGGATGAGCCAGAATGCCCTGCAACACAGCAGTGGCAAAGCCTGCTCTAGTTTTGAAATATAAAGGCAGGTGGTAGTGTTTTGTGAAGGTATGCACAGAACTCCAAGTGGCTGCCTCCAAAATATCTTTGGTAGGAACTCATCTGAGGAAGGCTGTAGAGGTAGCTGTGGCCCTGGTGGAGTGGGATCTGATGCCTGTAGGGACAGATTTTCCATGATAGGAGTAACAAAACCGTATGCAGTGGCCTATCCATTTTGAAATTGTCTGTTTGGTAACTGGCTTCCCTTGAGCTCCTACAGCATAGGACACAAAAAGTTGTTCTGATTTCCTGAAAGGCTTTGTTCTGTCCAAATAATAACGTAGCTGTCTATGGATGTCTAAGGAGTGTAGCAGCCTTTCCCCTTTGTTTTGAGGATTGGGGTAAAAGGTAGGTAAGTGTATGGCTTGATTTAAAGCTACCCTGGATACCACTTTGGGCATAAATGACGGGTTGGTTCGAAGGGAAACCCTGTCCTGATGAGAAAGGGCTGCACAGCCATGAGGGCTTGTAGTTCCGAAACCCTACGAGCTGAGGTAATGGCCAGAAGGAAGGCTGTTTTCCAGGACAACTATTGCAAATCTGTTGAAGCAGCTGGTTCAAAGGGAGGCAATGTTAATTTTTCTAGAATGTAATTAAGATCCCAGGCTGGCATTGGTTGTTTCCTTGGTGGTCTTATATTCTTAGCCCCTCTGAGGAACTGTCTTAAGAGTGGGTGAGAGAATAAGGGTGGATCAGTGTTGAATTCTGCAGAAATGGCTGAGGCATGGATTTTTATGGAGGAAAATGAAAGTCCACTGTTCAGAAGCTCAGCTAGATACTGTAATACCTGAGGCAAATTCAGTTTTCTAGGGTCCTGGCCTTGTTTCTCATTCCAAGAGCAAAACCGTTTCCATTTTGCGGAGTAAGCCTTTCTAGTAGATGGCCTTCTGGCCTCCAAAATGACATCCTGCACCTCTTTGGGGAGTAGGGTCTGTTGTGGTGTTAAGGAATTTTCCATGCAGCGAGATTGAGTGATTTCAGCTGACTGTGAAGAGTTTTGTAGCTGTGCTGAGTCAGCAGAAGAGGCATTAGAGGTAGGGACCAGGGAGGAGTATGTGTTAGGCTCCTCAGGAATGGGTACCAGTGTTATCTTGGCCAGTTTGGAGCAATCAGTGTCATCTTCGGTCTGTCTGCTCTTGCTTTCAAGAGCACCTTGGGCAGAAGAGGCAAAGGTGGGAAAGCGTAAACTGTCCATGCTGTCCAACTGAATGAAAGGACGTCCACTCTCCAGGCTTTTGGATGAAAGGTCCTTGAACAGAACTTTTCCAGTTGATGATTCCTTTGGGAGGCGAAGAGATCTATGTCTGGCCTCCCCCATGCTTGGATTATCTTTGTAAACACTTGCGGATGCAACTTCCATTCGTGTGGATCTGTCATATTTCTGCTTAGATTGTCTGCCAGCGTGTTTTCCAAACCTGGCAAGTACTGTGCCTGAAGTTCGATTTGCCATTCCAGAGCCAAGTTCCAAAGTGTCATGGCTAGTCTGCACAGGGGGTATGAATGTGTTCCTCCTTGTTTGTTTATGTACCACATTACTGTGGTGTTGTCTGTTCTTATCAATAATTGTCCTGGATGCAGGAGGTCCTTGAAAGCTGTAATTGCATTTATCACTGCTAGCATTTCTTTCTGATTGATGTGAAGGTGCTTTTCCTTTTGGGACCATTTGCCCTGAATGCACCTGTCTGTCATGTGCGCCCCCCCAGGCGTAATCTGAGGCATCTGTTGTGATGACTTGATTTGCTTGAGGCTTGCAGAATGGGAGACCTGTGTTTGTTTGACATGCTTGGGCCCACCATAGAAATTCCTTTTGCAAACATGGAATTATTGGTATTATTGTTTCCAAACTGTGGCTGTGTTGAGACCATAGGTTTTTTAGGTACCACTGAAGTTTCCTCATATGCAACTTTGCACATGGGATTAAAAGAATGCAAGATGCCATGAAGCCCAGAGCCTGCAGGATTTTCCTTGCAGTAAGCCTGGTACAATATGCTAGTATTTTAAAGTACTGAGTTAGTTGCCCCTGTTTTTCTGGCATAAGATAGGCCATCTGGGTGTTTGTGTCCAAGTTGGCACCCAGGAAAGTTATTTTCTGAGATGGTGTTAGCCTGGATTTCTCTTTGTTGACTGTGTATCCCAGGGAATTCAGTAACCGTGTTACATAAGCCAGATGTTCCAGAAGTATGTGCTTGCTGTCCGCTTGGATCAGGCAGTCATCCAAATAAGGGTAAATTTGTATCCCTTGAAGTCTGCAGTAGGCAATTACTGATAGCAGGCATTTCGTGAATACTCTGGGCGCAGTAGATAAGCCAAAGGGCAATGCAGAGAATTGATAGTGGACTGAACCTGCAAGAAATCTGAGGTATCTTCTGGAGCTTTGTCTGATTGGGACATGCAGGTATGCCTCCTTGAGGTCCAATGTTACCAGCCAAAACTCCTTGCCCAGCATGGGAAGAAGCTGCTGTAATGTGAGCATCTTGAATTTTGGTACGAGTAAGAATGTGTTTAGGATGGGTAAGTCCAAAATGGGTCTCCAGTCGGTTCCTTTCCGTGGTACCAGAAATAGCCTGGAATAAAAACCTTGACCTTGTTCGTGAGTAGGTACCTCTTGAATAGCTTTCATGTCTATGAGCTTTGAAAATTTGTAGTTGTGCCTCTGCCCTTTGATTGTGTGGCAGGTTTGGCATGCCTCTCATTTTTGGAAGAGTGTGAAAATGAAATCTGTAGCCTCTGTTTATAACGTCCAGGATCCATTTGTCTGTTGTGACAATATGCCAATTTCTTGTAAATAATGCCAGCTTTCCTCCCAAGGGTGCTGCCAGCTGAGACTTGCTTGGCATGGAAAGGAGGAAGTCATTGGGTTTGTTTCCTGTATTGTTGTGCACTGTCTTCGCCACCTCTTGGTGCTGGAGTTTGCCATTGCCTGCCTCTATATGATCCTTATGATTGTCCTCTGCCCCTTGTGCGCCTGTATCTACCTCTTTGGGGCTTGTCCGTGGCTGGAAAGGACCATTTTTTAGAAGGCCAATTTCTGCTAAAACGTGGTGGTTGAACCTGTAGAAAAGCTTTGACAGTTTGCATAGATTTGGCTTTTTCTTCCATTTTCCGTAGCATCTCCTCAGCATTAGTACCAAATAGCACATCCTTTTGTAAAGGAGCATCTAGTAGTTTAGCTTTCACATGATCAGGCAAGATTTGTTCCCTAAGCCAGGCATATCTACGAATGACTGATCCTGTAACAGCAGCTCTACTTGAGGCCTATAGGGCATCATAGCCACATTGTAAGGTGTGTTTACCCACTTGTTCTGCACTATGCATCATATTCTACAACTCCTTCAAATCTGGTTGTTCAGGTTGAGACATTTTATTACTTAATTGTGATAACAGAAACTGCTGATATTTAAGCATATGAAACTGACAATTCAAGGCCCTCATGGCTAGGGTGGCCGAGGTATATATCTTTTTTCCCCACCTTTCTAAGGATCTTGACTCTCTTTTGGAAGGTAGTGGATTCTTAGCAGTAGAGGCCTTCATTCCCTTGGGGCCTTGAGAAATGGTTTCAGGGTCAGCATTATGGCTTTTGTAAAGAAATTGGTGGGAGTTAGGAACTCTGTAGTACCTATCAGGCTTGACTGGGGCAGGAGGCAGGGAATCCGGATTAAGGCAAGCCTCCGAATAAACATCATCAAGTATGTCCAAGACAGGAGGTATCGCCAGAGGTCTGTGTTGAGGTAACAAAAGAAATTCCCTAAGTCTTTTCTTGGAATCAGAAAAGTCTTGGCCTTCCCAATGGAAGTGTTCCCTCAAGGTGTGCAAGGTTTCCCCAAAAGAAAAATCCTCTGGAGGAGATACAGAAGGAATGGACTGCTCTGCATCAGAATCTTCAAAAGGGGAGTAAGAGTGTTCCTCTACATCAGAATGTTCTGAAAAAATGGAGCCCTGATCAGAAGAGGGAGAATCTTCCTCCACTCTGGGTCTCTTGTCTGGAGGGGGTTGGAAACCCCTGATAAGAGTAATTAAATCCTCAGCCATTTTAAGCATCTGCTTTTCAGGCATGGGGCCTGGAGATGGGCCCTGTGCAACAGGCCTCTTGGGATGCCTGGCTGATTTGGACTTAGTAAAGGCCTTAACGGAAAAGGAAGATGAGGGTCTAAAGACACCATGGGTAGAAGTGGACCTGTCCACATTAGGAGGCTTAACGCTCACAGTGGCTTCGGTGGTTGTAGTCTGGGTATGGGCCGAGGTACCTGCGGTCTCGGTTACAGAAGACACCGCCAAAAAGTGTCGTCGGTAGTCAGGGACTGCATAGGCGTCTCGCTGAGAACCGGACCACGTGTAGCCGTTTTTGGCGTGGTGTCGGTGGAGACCGTGGACCTCGCGTGTCGGTCCTTGTCCTTGCGTTTTTTGGACAAAACGGTAGTCGGAGTCTCCGACGACATTTTATAATCAAAGGCTTTACCAAAAAGGTGTTGGGCGAACTCCGCCCGACGCTTAATAGTGCGTTTATTGAAAGTAGCGCAAAAGCGACAGCCCGAGACGTCGTGGTCTGGGCCTAAACAAGGTATGCAGAGGGAATGGAAATCCTTATGCGGTATTTGCTTCCCACAAGAAATACAATTGTTAACTTTTTCTGACATCGGTCTGAGGCAAGAAAAGTTTCCCCAACGGGGTACTTAGCTTTAAAGAAGACTTCGGTTTCCAATTTTTCGTAAATTCAGGAGCTGGCCGACCGGCACTTGCCAACTGCTTCTGCTTCGGGCACCGCGCGGCAAAGAAGACTGAAGAAAATGGCGTCGGCTGTGTCTTATATACCCCTGCCTCACTGACGTCAGGAAAGAAAGCGACAACAACCGACGCCGGAACTTTGGAATTCAGCCGACCGAGGACCCGCCTGACGGCAGAAAACCCATCTGTGATTACTGCAGCTGTATGCACGATGAACATCTCCAAACCTTGTGAAAGGTAGATCATGCCTGCTCAACCTAACAGACTTCGAGTTTGTCACCAGAGCTATGGATGAGGGCAAGGTAGTTCATACAGCCTACCTAAATCTTGCCAAGGCCTTCGGTACCATCCCTCACTCAGGAATCAGAGATAGACTCACTAAACTAGGTATAAACCTCTATGTCATAAGACAGGTTGCCAACTGGCTCACTGATAGAACCCACACTGTGAAGGCAGCAGACTCCAAATCTAACTACCGAGAAGTTACAAGTGGTGTCCACAGGGATCGGTCCTAGGTCCTCTCCTGTTTGGCATCTACTTCTCTGAAGTTCAAGCCAACACAAAGGGACTCTGGCTGTCCATGTTCGCAGATGACTGCAAACTGGGAGCCATTACTGATTCCCCAAATGATGTAGACATTCTACAAAAAGGTCTCACTGACACCAATGACTGGTGTCAGAACCATGGCCTTAAGCTCAATGCCAAAAAGTGCATTGTTATTCCCTCTGGGAAAAATTCAGTGTCCATGAACTACCACAAAGGCGGTAGTTCACTAAACACCAAAGGTATAAGAGACCTGGAGACACAGGTTGACAACCTCTCCTTTGATAACCACATTGCCACTGTAGTCAGAAAGTCCTTCTATGTGGCACATCTCATTACAAAATGTTTCTCATCCTGGAAGAAAGATGTCATAATCCCTCTCTACTCATCCTTCATTAGACCTATTATGGAACACAACACCCCATTTGGTATACATCTCACTAGACACCTACAACAACTGGAAAGGCTACAAAAATCCTCACTAAGAGTATCTTAGGCCTTAGACACATGCCCTATATGGACAGACTAAAAAAACTCCAGCTATATTCTGTCTCTTATCGCCTACTTAGAGGCGATCTGTGCTTGACCTACAAAGCCATGTCTAACCCAAAGCTGCTAGATATGCTACACCTAAAGAAATCCCAATCCCCCGTGCCACACGATCCAGGAACCTAAACCTCATTATCACAATAAACAGAACAAGCTGGAAGGACAGGTTCCTAACCCAGAGACTTCCCATACTCTGGAACAAACTACCCATTCATGTCAAGCACAGCACTTCACTGGCCCTCTAAGAGAAATCTTGATGAGTGGATGGGCAATAGGAAGTTCACCACAGGGATCACTTCAGTGGCCTTGCTTGACAGGGGCACAAGGAACTAACTTTGGGCGTCATGATGCCAGGGAATCTTCTTGGGCTAGGCTTATATAGGCTCCAGGGCCGTTAGCTTAGTACACACCTATGAACCTACATGAGATGCCTCTGCTTCCCTTTACAGGCTTAATGTGGCGTCAAAAACAAAGCCTATGACTACTTCAAATCAAGAAGTAATACATCAGCAGAAATAGCAGCAGCATGATTATCAACAGTCCTCTTACCAGGTTCAGTCGTAACTTCAGAGCTTCATGCATCATTTGCCTTGCTTTGCAGTCATCCTGATACTGATCTTCTCTGCAGTTAGTGACGATCTGTGGGAAAGAACCAACTCGAATGTTACCATTAGCCATAGCAACCTGCACACCAAGTAAATTAAAAGCATTCTTTAGTAATAAAAAAAAATTACACGTGAGTAGCAAAAGAAAACTGCAGATTGTACATTTTAAATGCAAGTACAAAGCTATTACCTGTTAGCTTCCCACGATGCATCACCAAAAGAGAGGCTGAATCCTTAAAAGGGCATGACAAATTTTTTCTTTTTTAATTTGAAAATGACCAGTTTGCATAATGGTTAAGGTCTTCACCTCCCATGCACAAGGTTCGGTCCTGACCTCCAGCCAATGCCTGTTTGGAGTTTGCACGTGCTCCCTGTCTCTCTCTCGGGTTCCACCCACCTCCAAAAATCACGCTGAGTGCTTTCATCTCAAACTCACCAAAGAATGGAGCTGTGGGCAGCGACACAAACTCTACACAGTGCCCTATAGGGGGAAGAGTTGTATAAACTAACTGCTATAGGGGGAAGAGTTGTGCAAACCAAATGCTTTTGGACATCTACTGTGGTGCACCACATCCTCATGACAGGAGAATACAGATCACAGACTGTGCACTGTGGCAGAGCTAGCCACATGACAGTGTAAAATATTGCTTTAGGTGATTTGGTCATGTTGATGGTCTCCAAATGGGCATGGGCATTTGTTCATAAGTGGGTTGAGAAACCGGCCTACTTTGACCGACGCCAGGGACCCATGCTAATGGTGGGAGGGGTTGTGTGCACCTACCATAAAGCCCAGCAGCAAAGGGTTAATAAGCTACTGGCTGGCCAGTGTCTAGTTGCCTAACTTGGGTTACCTGGGATAGCTCTGTTGCGTGAAAGTTGGATGTAAAACCAATCAACCTGAACTAAGAATTGCTACACTCACTCAATGTAGGTTCACTGGCAGGATGCAGCTTGAAGTGGATGACATATTAGTAAGGAGGAGACAGGACATCCCATGTATCCAGGAGTCCGGATAAAAGAGCACTGCAGCAAAGCAACTTGGCTTGGCATGCAGAAGCTTCAGAAGACAGTGAGGGATATCATCAAAATTAGTGACAGACTCATGGCAATCTGACTCCAGCCTATGGATTCATATTCTCAGCCTATGCTCCACAGCAGGGTTGTGATGGTGAGAAAGAGTGTATACAGACAGCAGTTGCAGGACCTACTAGATAAAACAGGACAATGTGAACTGGTGTTAATAATGGGTGACCTGAATGCACAAATTAGTCCAGATGTAACAGGATAGGAGGACTGCCTTGGGAGGGGCAACAGGAAAAAGCAAAGAGAAGCCATTCTAGACTTCCTACTGGCAAAATGGCTTAATAGTAGCCAACACATGGTTCAGAAAGAGAGAGAGTCACAAGATCACATGCCAAGAGTGGCCAAAATACAACTCAGGTAGACTTCCTCCTACTAAGAAAAGGGCACTGAGGAAGAATCAATGATTGCAAAGTCACCCCCAGTGAAACAGTTGGTTCACACCATAAACCACTGGTTGCCAAATCAGCTGCAAACAGTGGTCAGAGAAGGCTCTAAGGACAACATAGATCATGCTAAAGACCTGGAAGTTGAATGGAGAGAAAATACAACAGTTCAAGGAATTACTCAGGGCTCTAGCACCTCAGAAAGAGCAGGAGATAAGTGGAGTTGAAAAAGAATGGCAGCGCCTCAAGACAGTATGTGTGAGGAATATAGAACAGATACGTAACCAAGCTAGGTATGGAAATAAGGTACATAAGGAAAACTGGTGGTGGAATGCAGAAATTCAGGAAGTGCAGGAAAAAGTTGGAGATAGAAAAGACAGACCAGGCTAGAAAGGAATACTGGCCAGCTAACAAAAAGGCTAAGAAAGGAGTTGCAATAGCAAGGAAAAAAGGATCAGAGGCACTCTACCAGCTTCTGGAAAACGACTCAGTGGATGGCATAAAGAAACTATCTTGGGTTGTAAGGCAAAGACAGAAAGATAAAGATGGTCAGACATCCTTCAGAAAAGATGCCAGTATCAACCTGTTCACCAGTCCACAAGACTGACCTGATGCTTGCAGTGAGACAGACAGCCGAGAAGAAGCTACAGATGAGGAAAGAGTCCAACTGGACATTTTTAGGCTTGGAAAAAGTATATGACAAGGTCCAAAGAAAGCTGATTTGGGCAGTCCTGTTGTGGGTGGAAGTCCCAGAAACATGGGTAGAATTAGTGCAGGCTATATACAAGGACCCAATGACTCAGTAAGGAACAGTGTTTGGTCTCTCAGAGGGTCTCCCAGTGAGAGTGGGTGTGCACCAGGGTTCATCTCTGAGCTCACTGCTGTACATACTGTGATGGACTACATCATCAAATAGGTCACTGGGGACCGATCAATAAAGTTGCTGTATGAAGATGATATGGCATTACAAGCAAACTTTGAGGAAAAACTTAAGTAAAGGACAGGGGAATGGAATGCAAAACTGAAGGTACATGGGATGAAACTGAGCACAGATAAGACAGTTGCAATAATGGCAGCAAATAATGGAGTTCAGAAGAAGCTCAGAAGTGAGATAGAAGGGAAAATAGTGGAGCAGGTTAACAGTTTCAAGTACCTGGGAGGGGTGGTGGAAGAGAAGGTAAGTCTGAATAAGGAGGTCAAAGTTAGAATCAGAGTAGCTACAGCCAACTGGCACAGAGTGTCAGGAGTAGTATATGACAAAAGAATGACAAAAAATCTGAAAAGTTAGGTGCACAAGACAGTGGTGTGACTAATACTAGTGTATGGTACAGAAACTTGGGCAGTGAAGACAGAGCAGTTAAAGAAGGTACACGTAATGGAGAGACTGGGGGACATTTGAAGAAATGAGGACATAAAAGCAGAAGCCAAAGTAGCTCCAACTGCAGAAAAGGTAAAAAAAAGAACAGATTACAGTGATACGGGCACATGCACAGAAAAGCATAAGACAATCTGGTGAAGATGATTTGGGAGAGACAGGAAGAAGGCAAGAGGAAACAAGGGGTCCAGCAAAGAGGTGGATGGACTGTGTGAGGAAAGACCTGCGGAAGTCAGGCATGAGTGTCGAAGAAGGCAGGAGAGTGGCAATGGATAGAGAGAGAGAGACAGCTGACAACACCCTGACCCCATGCAGAAAATGGCAAAAAGGGGGTTTGATGATGAGTTGTAATGTGTGTGTGTGTGTGTGTGTATATATATATATATATATACACACACACACATATGTATATCTATATATATTATATATATATTCATATACACCCACCCACACACTATTAGCATCAGCATTTTGCCCAGCAAAACATTTCCTCACAAATTCACTACCACCTCTAGTTGGCAATTTACCACAAATTTTACCTTTAGCAGTACTGTAGTGTGAACACAACCTGATGGCATGCTGTTTTCACAGACATCAACATGAATGCAATTATAAATGAAGAAACAGTCCCCACATACTTCATTTTCTTTTTCCTGAAAGAGGACACCTCTCTTAGGAGGGGATCTATAATACATAACAAGTCTATGATTTCTAGTGGCCAGCCCAGTTTTGTAAAGGAAAAAGGTCTGAATTACGAAGGTTTAAATATATTTGTGAATAGTGTGAAAGTATGACAAAGATAAAGTGGCTGCATGTGGATCTGGAGTCTTTTTCAGGATAGCCAGTAGAATGGATGCTTACACTAGGTCTGTATAACTTTAGACAAGTTAGCAGTATACTGATACTGAAAGACAATATTCAAGGCACCTGAGAGAATATCCAAATTATCAAAGCAATCAAATACTATAAAAATGATAAATCAATGGTCTTGAGGGTATTATTTATTTAAAATAGTAGACTGCATTAATGGCTCTTTATCAGCTACAACCTTGTTAAATTAAGCACCAAGAGGCAAATCTACAGTGAACATTAACATATTGCGTTGGTTCAGCTCTCAAACTCCTTTACTAAAATGTTAAGTACTTTCATCCAAGTAATACTTGGACTTCATTAGAACTAAGTACTAAAACATCAAGCACATAACATTTAAGTAAAAAATGTGATGTAAAATGCATACAATAGAAAAAACAGTCAGATAAGACTAGCAATTTCGTTATATTTGGTGCCTTCACTTTTAAAACTCTTTTCAAAAGAAATGCTTTCATTTAATCCTGGTGTAATATTGGTAGACAACCTCTGCTGCCAAATCATCTCTTTATATTCTAATATCTCTTCCCATAAGAAACCACTACTGAGGTTCTTTTCAACTTTTTCCAAACTGGTAAAACTGACTATCAAAATTAACTGTACCTATTTAAAGCACTTTTAAAATTACTCTTTTTAATAAATATCCCATACTTGCTTGCACATTTTCTCCTTTAATAAAACTGCTCAGACGTACAAATGTAAAAAGCATTATAGGTCTTGCACAAAGTAAGTTAAACACCCACTCTCTCACAAATATAGTATCTGCTAGATCTAACAGGAGTAAATTCGACCTATTTTTATTTCACCACCTTCAAAAATAAAAGGACAAGAGTTCTATTAGATCCAGATAATTCTTTGGACTCAAACTAGTCTTTTAAGATGATTGAAACAGTCACCAAGGCCATTGATGAGGGAAAGGCAGTCCATACAGCCTACCTTGACCTTGCAAAGGCCTTCGACACAATACCCCACTCGGGTATTGTAGAAAAACTTACCAGCTTAAATGTAAACCCATATGTCACAAGATGGGTTGCAAACTGGCTTAAGGACAGAACCCACAGGGTTAGAGTTGCTGGCGCTATGTCAGACTCCAAGCCGGTCACAAGCGATGTCCCACAGGGCTCGGTCCTTGGCCCCCTATTGTTCGGCATCTACTTCTCAGAAGTACAGGCCAACATGGGAGGACTTTGGCTGACAAAGTTTGCAGACGACTGCAAACTGGGCGCCATAGTGGAAAGTGCATCGGACACGGATATCCTTCAGAAGGGACTCATGGAAACAGATAGCTGGTGCCAGAGCCATGGCCTGAAGTTAAACGCCAAAAATGTATAGTCATACCCTTCGGGAAAAACAAGGTAACCCCAAGCTACCATATAGGTGGCAATCCACTAAGCACAGAAGAGGTTATCAGGGACCTGGGGACCCAGGTTGACAGTGGCCTATCTTTTGACACTCACGTTGCTAAAGTGGTTAGAAAGACCTTCTACATTGCCCACCTGATCATGAAGGGATTCACATCCAGATCTAGTGAGGTCATTGTTCCCCTGTACTCTTCACTTATCAGACCAATGATAGAGTACAATGCCCCATTCGGGATGCATCGCACCCGACATCTGCAGCAATTGGAGAGACCCCAAAAGTTCCTCACCAAAAGGATAAAGGGTCTCCAAAATCTGTCATATGCTGCCAGATTGAAGAAACTCCAGCTCTATTCAGTTGCATACCGTCTGCTCAGAGGTGACATGTGCCTGACATACAAGGCCATGTCCAACCTGGAATTAATGGACATGCTCCACCTCAAAAAATCCAAATCCACCAAAACCACTAGAGAAAGCGACTTAAACCTTAGCACGGATATAAATAGGACATGCTGGAGGGATAGATTTATCACTCAGAGACTCCCTATGCTGTGGAATAAAATCCCAGTCCATGTGAGGCAGAGCACCTCGCCGGCTCTGTTCAAGAGAAATCTTGACCTGTGGATGTGAGATCGTAGGTTTATCCCGGGAATCATCTCTGTGTCACTGCTGGACAGAGGCACAACAAACTAATGGGCACAGTATTTTTTCATATAAGGGGTGGCGTAAACCACAAAAATTTGGGCTAGGCTTATAAATGCCTTGGGGCAGATAGCCTAGTATAAACCTATGAACCTATACCCTTGATTGTATACAACCTTAGGGTGCTTTCCTAAAAGTTCTATTATCGCTTCATCGTATGTAAACAATTACCAATTATTTTCAATAATATGCCTGGTAGCAAAACCTACCTGTACTACAGCAGAAAGTTATACTTTTTTACAATACTTCTTATAGCTCTTCTCAACATTATGCAAATAACCTGTTCTTAAACTATGTAAAGGGGCATGTGTGTTGTTCTCCCTGCTTAACATTATTTCATGAAAAACTTCAATCAAGTCAACAGGAAAACCCTCTGCTTAAAACATCCTTTAAAATCCCTGAAATGCACTGTCTGTTGCTGATTTCTGCACTTTGTGAGCATTCCTTCGGCAGTAATACATTAACTGTATTCCTGCACTTTTTGTCAAAACAGAGATTATTTTACATTAGGTCTGCACTCAAGGAGTGTAGCCTAATTTCATTCTGAGCTTGGGACTCACTCTAGTTAGCTTTACGTGTAACCTGGTGATTGGCCAGAGGGCCATTTTGATTATAAAGGCAGTTTCTGGCCCTGTAATAAAGTTGATGCACAAGCACAGCTCAGGGCTTCTTTTCCAGAGATTTTTCAACTGCTTGGCATCCATGCCACACATTTGTGTGTGCTATGCTTCAATCCTGCGCCGTCCTTAGCAGGTAAGTACAACACTTTGCTAAATTACACTACTTTTTACAGTTTTAGGGGGCTGCTGTTATATTTGTTGCGTCTCTGCACTTTAAATCATTTTAAGGTGCCACTGAAATTTACTGTCATTTGCTGCTAATTTCTACACTTTGAGAGCATTTCTTAGGCAGTGATTTATTGTATTTGCTTTTCAGTTACTATACTTCTGTACTTTTTGCTATAACAGAGTTGATTTTAACTTTAAGAAAGATTAAATTTGCATACTAGGAGCAGAGGAGATTAGCTTGCTCTCATTCTGAGCTTGGGGATCACTCTAGTCAGCATTAAAAAGTTGTCTTACCATAACGTTCCATCTCTGTTCCATTCAATTCAATACTGATGGATTATCGGTTCCGTCTTTGGAACAGAGTCGGCGCCGTACCAAGCTCGCGTTAGCCAAAAAACTCTCAAGCAAAGATTTCCCATAGTGCCTCTCTCCCCATTACCTCAGATAAAGTTTGCCCAAAGGACGTAAAGCAGAGGCTTTTTCTGCTCAGAATACCCTAAACCAAGGTAATGGACCACATCCAAACTGCCAGGAGCCTACTGGAGGGGGACGGTAGGAGGGAAGTAACGAATGAATAAAGATCAACAACACAGATGGAACGTTATGGTAAGACAACTTCTTTATCTTATCTTGTTAATCTTCATTCATTCCTTACTGATGGGACAGAGTCCCTAGATACGTTGTATGCTGGGCAGCCCTATGGAAGAATATTCCTGAGCACCACTGAGCCAAAGGAAGCTCTCCCGCTGGAGACCAAATTCAATTTGTAATGAGTGATAAAGCTATGTGGAGTGGCCCATGTTGCCGTTGCACACGTTGCATAAATGTCGTCCATGGAAGCTCTAGAAAGAAAGGCCATTCAAGTTGCCATAGATCTGGTTGAATGGCCTTTGATCTTATCTGGTAAGGGAAATTTGTTATGATGGCAGACAAAGCATATAGAATCTTTCAGCCATTTTGATAATATAACTTTAGAAACTGCCTTTCCTAGTTTTGGTCCAGCAAAGAATATGAAAAGTTGGTCGGACTTTCTGAATGATTTTGTCTTGTCGAGGTAAAAACGTAATTGTATGTACATCCAGTAAATGAAGGCAGTATTCCCCTTTATTTGTAAAATTGGGGAAGAAGACTGGCAAGTCAACTGTCTGATTCATAGTAAATTTCGGGACTACTTTGGGCAGAAAGGAAGGATTAGTCCGAAGTGATACTCTTATCCTTGTGAAAGATCATGTCAGCCCGTCTGATGCATAATGCTTGAAGTTCAGATATTCTCCTTACTGATGTAATGGCTACTAAAAAGAGAGTTTTCCAGGATAGAAATTTAACATCACAAGTGGCTGCAGGTTCAAAGGGTGGTCTAGTCACAGCCTGTAGAACCAGTGTGAGATTCCAAGGTTTAATGGGTTCTCTAATAGGTGGCCTAATATGAGAAATCCCTTTCAGAAATGTTTTACAGATGCGATGAGAAATCAAGGATGAATCCCCCAAGCCGTCATGAAAATTAAAAATAGCAGCTAAGTGAACTCGAATTGTAGAGTCTGCAGCTCCTGATTGCAGGAGGTATGACAGATAAAGGAGTACATCTGAGACAGAGGCTGAACAAGGATCAGCATTGTTGTCGCTAGCCCAGATACAGAATCTTTTCCACTTTTCACGATACAACTTCCCAGTGGACGGTTTGTATAAAGCCAGAAGAATGTCACGTAGAGGAGAGATTCTTCTGCCTGGCAAGTATTGGAAGTAGAGAAACCAAGTTGTGAGTTTGAGACTGTGAATGTTTGGATGAAGTAACCCTTGGGGGTGTGATAGCAATTCTGGAGTTGGATCCAGAATCCATGGTTTCTGTACTAGATGAGGCCAAAGGAGGGGAAACCAAATATGATAGGGCCAGAAGGGAGCAATGAGGATCACTCTGCTTCTCAACTGAAGGGCTTTCTTTAAGAAGTGTGGTATCAGCGGAATGGAGGGGGGGGTCGTAAAGCAGTCCCGTGGGCCAATAGTGTGTGACAGCATCCCTCGGGGGTTCCCCCTGCAGGGGGATTAGGGCAAAATAGCTGCTGCATTTGTGGTTTATGGGGGAGCCGAACAAGTCACAGCAAGGCTGGCCTCAACAACTAATATCTTCGATGTTACTGACTGATAGAGGACCATTCATGAGGAAGGTGAATACACCTGCTCAGTTTTGTCTGCAATCATGTTTGAATCCCCAGGAATGTGCGTTGCTATCAGAAAGCGGTTGGAAGCTATCGCCCAATGCCAAATTCTCATGGCTTCCTGACACAGAGGATAGGATTTGGTTCTCCCTTGTTTGTTGATGTACCAAACTACTGACATGTTGTCGGTCTGAATCTCAACAGTCCCTAATGGAAGGGCTGTATGGAATGCTTGTAACACAGAGCACCGCCCTCAGTTCCAGGACATTGATATGCAGGTGACCAAGTGCCTTGGACTGTCTGTCCCTGAAAATGGCCCCCCACCCGGTCAGGGAGGCATCCGTGGTTATTGTGACTTTGGGCTGTGGGGGCAAGAAAGGACAACTCCATAGGGTCATTTCTGGCTGTGTCCACCAAAGTAAGCCCATCCTGCACTGATTTGTTATGTGACTCTGGAAAAAAAATGGGTGAGTTAGCATTGATCATTGAGTTAAGAGAAGCCACTGAAGTATCCTCATGTGTAGTCTTGGCAGCAGGACAATTGTCGTTGAGGCCATGGACCCCAAGAGGTGAAGGACTGCCCGTGCAGGCACCTTGTCTCATGGGAGCATCACTTGGACCTGAAGAAATATTCTTTCTAACCTGTGAAGGGGTAGAGATACTCTGCAGGATAAGAAGTTATGTACTCACCATAACGTTCCATCTGAGTAGTTAGACTTCATTTGTCTGCACCTTTGGGAATCGGATCCGAGCCGGCAATCTTTCATAGCTCCTAGCTCCTCCCCTTTACCCATAATCCCCTGCCATCCCTGAATGACCTCAGATCAAGTTTGCCCATAACCAATAAGGCTGAAAAAGGAAACTAACTACCTTCCTTAAAGGGCAGAGTGAAAACTTCTGGCCAAATAACATCCAAAGGTCAGGGAAAAGGAGGGTGGGACGGTTGCAGACAAATGAAGTCTACCTACTCAGATGGAACGTTATGGTGAGTACATAACTTCTTAATCTGAAGTAGTTAACTTCATTTGTCAGCACCTTTGGGACAGAGTCCCCAGCTACCTGTACCTTGGGCGGCCTTCATGGAAGGATGTTCCGGAGCACTGCAGAGCCAAAGGATGCTCTCCCTCGAGAGATAATATCCAATTTATAATGATTGATGAAGGTATGAGGTGAAGCCCAAGTGGCTGCTGAGCAAATATCATCCAGGGATACTCTAGACCAAAAGGCAGCAGAAGTAGACATGGACCGAGTAGAGTGGGCACGGACTCCCTGAGGTGTGGGCCTGCCAGAACTTTCATAAGCCAAAAGGATGCATTGTGAAATCCACCTCGACAAGATGAACTTCGACACAGATTTGTCTAAATTAAATTTTGCAAAGGAGACGAACAACTGGTCGGATTGTCTATGACCAGCCATTCTATGAATGTAAAAACGCAGCTGTCTATGCACATCTAGAGAATGTAGTTTGTATTCTCCTTTGTTCTGGTATTCAGGAAAGAAAACTGGCAGATTAATGGATGGTTAATATTTGCCTCGGAGGCGATCTTAGGAAGGAACGAGGGATTGGTCCGGAGATAAACCCTATCCTTGTGGAAGGTCAAGTAAGGAGGTTTTACACATAGGGCTTGAAGTTCAGAAACCCTCCTAGCTGAAGTAATAGCGACGAGAAAGGCTGTTTTCCATGACAAATGTTTGAGATCAGCTGAAGCTGCAGGTTCAAAGGGGGGAGCTGTCAAGGCCTGAAGTACTAAAGTCAAATCCCATGGAGGCACTACTTCCTTTATTGGAGGTCTGAGTAGGAAGGTACCCTTCAGAAAGGTCTTACATAACCTCGTGGTGATCAATGGACCCAATTCATGTCTCACGTGGTAATGAGAGATAGCTGCTAGTTGAACTTTGACTGTGGAACAGCTAGCCCCCTGATGAAAAAGCCCTGAAAGGAAATCCAAGACGGCGGGCAACGGAGCTGTGAAAGGGTCTAGGTTCTGACGCTCCGCCCAAACAGCGAAACGCTTCCATTTACTCCTATAGACTTTCCTAGTAGAGGGCTTTTGTGCTGCTACTAGGATAGCTTTAACTGGGGAGGAGATACCGGGAGTCCTAGCTACAAGTGGAACTGGAGCAACCAAGCCAACAGCTTGAGATTGTCCAGGTTCGGGACTGGGAGGCCTAGGGGGTGGGAAATCAGATCCGGGAGGGGATCTAGAATCCAAGGTGGATTCTAGATCCGGGAGGGGATCTAGAATCCAAGGTGGATTCACCAGATGAGACCAGAGGTAAGGGAACGAAGCTTGACGAGGCCAGAATGGGGCAATGAGGATCATTTTGCTCCCCAACTGACTGGCTTTCTGTAGAAGCTTCAGCATCAGAGATAGAGGAGGGAAACCATAGAGTAGACCGGGAGGCCAAGCATGCACCAGAGCGTCTCTCGGGAATTCCCAGGCAGGGGGAATTAGAGCGAAGTAGCTGTTGCATTTCGCTTTTGAAGGAGAGACGAAGAGATCGCAACAGGGTTGTCCCCATACGGCAAATATCCACTTCGCTACCTGGGGATTGAGAGACCACTCGTAAGGAGACAAAATGGTGCGACTGAGTTTGTCTGCCAGGATGTTGGACCATCCTGGAATGTGCATTGCAATAAGAAAGCGGTTGGTGGAGATCGCCCATTCCCACACTCTCATAGCTTCTCGACAGAGTGGGTAGGACCTGGTTCCCCCCTGTTTGTTGATGTACCAGACCACCGACATGTTGTCTGACTGAACTGCAACTGTTCCTGTAGGAAGAAGGCTCTGAAGTGCTTGCAACGACAACAGCACTGCCCTCATCTCTAGGACATTTATATGCAATGAGGTCTCTGTATCGTTCCACGTGCCTTGGACCGTCCTGCCCGCATAATGCCCCCCCCAACCGAGGTGAGAGGCGTCCGTGGTCACCGTGGCAAGAGGAGGGGCCATGGAGAAAGGGCGTCCTGCTTGGAGGTCCGGTGATTGTAACCACCATGCGAGCCTTTTTGCAAGCCTTGCCGAGGGGAATAGGGTGACAGAGGGTATCGACGGAAGGACCATTAGACTTGGAGAGTCCACTGCAAAACCCTCATATTCAGGCGGGCCGTGGGGAGCAAGGTAATTGCGGCCGCCAGGGAGCCCAGTGCCCTCAGGAACAATCCCGCCGGGGGAGCCGACGATAGTAAAATGGCCCGCACATGAAGTCTCAGGGTGTGAAGTCGTTCGGTGGTTAAGAAGGCTAGTAAGTTGTTGGTGTCTAATCTGGCCCAGATAAAGTCTATCACCTGAGTCGGGTTGAGAAAGGATTTGTCCGTGTTGACAGTGATCCCCATCCGGGGAGCAATGTGGAGAAAGTAATTCCTGGCTGAGCAGAGTATATGCCTTGTTGGGGCGGTCAGGAGCCAGTCGTCTAGGTATGGGAACACCTGCATTCCCTGAAGCCTCAGGTGGGCCGCTATCACTGCTAATACCTTGGTGAACACCCTGGGGGCTGAGGTGAGACTGAAGGGAAGGACCCTGAACTGATAATGACTGGCTCCTAGCCGGAAGCGGAGAAACCTCCTGGATCGTTTGTCCATCAATATGTGGTAATACGCAGCCTTAATGTCCATCAAGCACATCCAGTCGCTCTCCCGCAACAGGGAGAGAATGGATTGAAGGGTGACCATCCTGAACTTTTCTTTGGTTACTGACAGGTTCAGGAGGGAGAGATCGAGGATTGGCCTTAGGTCCCCTGTCTTTTTTGGCACCAAAATGAACCTGGAGTAGTAACCCGATCCAAACTGGTCTGGGGGGACGTGTTGGATGGCTCCTTTTCCTAAGAGCTGCTGAATTTCCACAGCTGCAGCCTCCCTCTGATTGGGACGTCGGGGAGGCGTTTGGGTTGGTGAGGGATGTGAGAAAAGGGAATTTGGTATCCTCTGGATATGATGCGAAGCATCCAGCGGTCTGTTGGGATGGACTCCCAAGCTGCCAGGTGCCTCGAAAAACGCCCCCCGACTGCCTCCAGAGAGGAGCAGTCGGGCAACCCCTCAGGGTCGCTGGGTGGGCCGGTCAGAGAAAGCTTCTCTGGACCCACCATTCCTCGGGCCCCCTCTGCCTCTATGGCGGCGTCCACCCTGTCCTCCTCTGCCACGGAAGGACTGGGGGTCCGGAGCAGACTGGGATTGTTGCGACTTCCGGAACCACATCTTCTTCTGTCCCTTTTGGTTCTTGGAGAAGGACCTCTGGGGAGCAGAGAAGTGGACTCCGATGGCAGACGTCTTCCCGTACTTCTCGCTCTGGACCAAAGTCTTGCGAACAGTCTTGCCAAACAGGGCAGAACCATCGAAAGGGGCATTCGCAAATGACACCTTGAAGGGTTCCGCAAAATCGCAATGCTGGAGCCAGGCCTGACGCCGCATAATGAGGCCTGTTCCGCTGGCTCTAGCGGCTCCCTCTGTGGCATGGGACAACAGCCGCATAGAGGTGTTAGACACAGACCTGAGAGTGGCCATTCGAGTGGAGTACAACCGTTTGTCCTCCACCGACATGGACTCCGGGGGCGACGCAGCATACTCTTTGATAAGGTCCCACTGCAGTCGAATAACATGTGCCATGTAGTTAAGAGACCTCACCAAAAAGGTCGCTGAACTAAAAGCCCGCTTCCCTAAACGGTCCATCAAACGGGACTCCATGCTCGGTGGATGGACCGAGGAGCTCTCCTGAGCTAATTCCCTCTTGGTGGCCGTCGCCACCAACATGGCATCTACGGGGGGACCCTTGCTCCAATGGGACCTCTCGGAGGGGGGACTAAGTATCTTGTCCGGGTGTTTGGGGACCAACTCCACAGTGTTCGGCTCCTTCCACGCCCTAGTGGTAATAAGGTCCACTAAGGGGTCGGGCGGAGGGGACACCCAAGAGGTAGATGGGCCTGCTTCGAATGCCTCCAGGAACACGGATTTGTCCGAGGAAGCCTTGGGGGCAGACCACCCCCTTCTTATCCTGAGCATTTCCATGATGTCTCCGAAGGAGACATCCTCGGGGGGTGACCTAGGGGAGCCTTCCCCTTCATCCAAATCCATGTCATCTGTCAAGGACTCGGGGGAGTCCATGTGCCTCCTCTTGCACTTTCACTTGGGAGGGACGTCCTTGGGGGGGGGGGGGGTTGTCCGAGGACGTCTCACCAGCCACGTCCTGTTCCAAGGGAATGACCTGGGACATCGAAGCAGGCTGTCCCTGGGGCCGGGTGATGAAAGCCGGACCCAACAGAGAGGGAGTGCAGGGCGGTGCCTAAGCAAGGACCGGGGGCCTGGAAGCACTCGACAGTGCCCTCTCCACCACATCGAAAGCCGAGGGAGAGCCACTCTCTCCGGGATCCGAGAGCAAACCCACGCTCGGATCCGATGGACGGATCGGGGTCGGCGCCGAAGCCATCGGATCCGACGGACCAGTGTGCTCCGACCTAGACGGAGCCAAAGACACACTGATTCCCTCGGATCCGACGCTCAGCCCACGGCTCTGACAAAAAAGGACCCGACAGGCTCGAGGGAAGAGTCGGCGCCGAAGTACCCGATACTGTCGGTACCGACTCACCCCTGGCTCCAAGGCTCCAAACCCGGGAAGCGGGTCTGAGAAGGAGCTATCGGAGCAAAGAATGGTGTTGAGCTCCCCCCCCCCCAGAGGGGGGGGGGGGCAGGAGCACTCCCATCTGCAGTTGGGCCTGGAGAAACCTTCGCATCATCTGGTCCAAATCTGCATCGGAAAGACTGCGAGTTGTTCTCGAAGAGGCCACCGAGGCTGGCCGGGAGTGCCACCTCGATGACCTCGACGGAGATTGGGTCTCCTCCTCTTCAGGGCCCGGTGAGAAGCACTGAGACCGGAGCCGAGAAGGAGGAGACCTAAAAGCCCTGGAGGGAGAAGACCACTTAGTCGGGGGAGCCAAAGCGGAGGCCTCAGTCCTCCGCTTGTGGTGCTTCTCCCTCCTTTTTTCTTTCCTGGCCTCCCTCTCCTCCGGCGCTGCAACGGGAGATTGAGTCCCGACCAGAGGGAGAGAGGCAGGAGTGGCCGCTGCCGAAGCCAGGGAGGAGGCCAAAGAAGCACCGGAGGCCGAAGCCGAATCCTGGGGCAAAAGTCCCGCTAGGATCAACTTCGACCTCCGGTCCTTCAGTGCCCTGGGGTTGAATGCCGCACAGATAGAACACCCAGAGGAAAGGTGTTCAACCCCAAGGCATCGTACACACCGAATGTGGCCATCCGCTGGGGAGAGCTTATGGCCACACTCGGTGCACTTAGAAAAGATGGGTTTTGGGGCCTCAGACATCCTAAAGAAAACCCACTCGTTAGGCCCCAAACACACAAAAACTAACGACCAGCGAAGGGGAGGGAGTGAAAGTTTAACTAAAGAGTTTAAACTAGGAAGTTTTACACCAAAAAAGGAACCTGAACACTCAACGCTCACACACACTTAAGGGGGATAAGAAAAATGAGAAATTTCTCTTAAAGAAACCCTGCGATACCAGGAGCTCAAGAACCTAGCTGCTGACAAGAAGCGTGGCAAACTAGATCTGAGGTCAGTCAGGGATGGCAGGGGATTATGGGTGAAGGGGAGGAGCTAAGAGCTCTGATCTAAGCTATGAAAGATTCCCAAAGGTGCTGACAAATGAAGTTAACTACTTCAGATTGCATTTAGTGTTGCCCCTATGAATTTCTGGGACTGGGCAGGGGCTAGCTGAGACTTTGCTTTGTTTATGGAAATTCCCAGGTTCTTTGCTTGGAGTAGGGTGCACTGTCATACTGCTAACTGAAGACGCTTGGTGGGGGAGATGAGGAGCCAATCGTCCAGATATGGAAACATCCGGAATCCTTAGTCTTAAGTGAGCTGCTACCACTGCCATGCATTTATTGAACACTCTGGGGGCTGGTACAGAGGCCAAAGGGCAGTGCTTGAAACTAGTAATCACTGGCTCCCAGCTGAAAGGAGAGGAATCTTCTGGATCACTTGTCCGTTTTTATGTAGTAGTACGCATCCTGAAGATCTACAGAGCACATCCAATCATCTTTTTCCAAAAATGGAAGAATAGACTGAACCGTGATCATCCAGAATTTTGTCCGCTTAATGAATTTGTTGAGAATACTGAGGTCCAAAATGAGCCTCCAGTCCCCAGTTTTCTTTGGCACCAAAGATAGCCTTGTGTAGAATCTGGATACTATCTGGTCTGGTGGGACTGCTTGGATGACTCTTCTTTAGCAGCTTTAGGATCTCTTGAGCTATAATTTCCCTTTAACTTGGTGGAAAGTTGGGAATATGTCTTGGAGATGTCGGGCGGAGAGTGAAGGGGAAGTGTTAACCTCTAGTAATGATCTGCTGCATCCAAGAGTCTGTGGTGATTTGTTGCCAGGCATGTTGGTGCAGAGAGAAATGACCCCTGACTGCTTTGAGAGGAAAGCAATCAGGCCACTCCTCAGGAGTGCTGGTTGGGATGGCCCGAGAAAGAATCTCTGGATCCCTGATTGCGTGGACCCCCCTCTGCCCTGAAAGGGGCGTCTTCCTGAAGAGTTACTCCCCTCTGCTGAGGGGGGTCAACTCGCCACATGTGTTAAGGAATGAACCCTGGGACTGTTTGTGCCAGAAATTTCCACTCCTCTGACTCCTAGAAAAGTACTGTTGAGGATTGGAAAAACAGACACCTACAGCAGACAGGGTCTTACCGTCTTGTTCACACATGGCCAGCGTGTCTTTCACTTTTGGTCTGAAGAGAGAGGAAGGGTTGACTTGAGCAAAGGAGGAGGACTTGAAAGTGTCTGCAAAATCTCAGAGGCGCATCCAGGCATGCTGTCTCAACAACGCCTGCACCCGCTGATCTAGCCGTCCCTTCAGTTGCACGTGCGATCAACCTCATAGATGAGTTGGAAATAGATTCTAGGGTTGCAAACTGTGAGGCCACTTTATCACGGACCTCGTCAAACACTACTGCTGCTAGCTCAGTGGTCAGGTCCCTCTAGAGCCTAGTAAAATGTGCTAAACAATTCAACGACTGAATGGCAAAGGTCAAAGAAGTGAACGTCCACTTTCCCAGTCTGTCCAACACCCGGGACTCCTTGTTGGAGGAATGAACAGTATGGCTCTCCTCAGCGAGTGCTCGCCTTGTTGCTGCCGCCACCGCTATAGCTTCTACAGGTAAACCCTTTGACCAATGTGGATTTCTCTCAGGAGGAGATATTATTTTGTCCGGTCTAGAGTGACAGGCTCAATGAAGTCAAGCTTCCTCCACCACACTGAGCTGGACAAGGTCGTCGGCAGGCAGGGTCACCCAGGAAGTAGAGGGCCGGGTACGGAAAGCCTGCAAGAACATAGACTCCAAGGGTTGGTGGACTTCCAATCTCCTCGCTGTTTCAATACTTCCAAGATGTCTCCAAAGGAGACATCTTCAGGAGGAGATCGTGGGGACCCTTCCCCTTCATCCAAGTCCATGTCTTCCATGAGAGACTCTTTGGGAGAGTCTGCGTGCTTCTTCTTGCACACTCTCTTCCATGGAACCTCTTCGACAAAGGCTTCCAAGGAGAACACAGAAGGGGCATCGCCCTGAGTGAGGATTTTGTGCGGCTCTCATACCCGATGTCCTGGAGTGGGAGACTGTGTGAATTGAGGTCTAGGGGATGTACAGATATATTGTACCGATGTCAGAGGGGCAGCTGTGAGCCTGCAAAGACCAGTGCCCTTTCCATCATCTGGAAAGTAGATCTGCCTGAAGAGGGATGGGAGCCCGGAACAGAGAACAACAACCTTGGGAACCAGGGTCACATCCTGCTCTGACAAACCCAGAGGCAGGAGTGGAACCTCAGGGTAACTCGGTGCTGTTGTGGTCATCAGGACCGTAGAACACCACTGTAAAAATAAATAAATAAATAAATAATCGGTGCCAGGCTAGGGCCCTCGGTGCGGGCAGCCCAGTCACTACTCCAAAGATGGCTGGGCTCCGAGGGGGCCGAACTCCAACGGGTGAGCTGCAGTGCCACAGACAAGGCTGCTAGTGGAACAGAGGCAGCTGGAACTGGGAAAGATTTCGGAACCAGGAGCTTCGGAACCATGGCAGGCAAAGGAGGAGTGTAAGATGAAGTCTGTGGAGAGAACTCCACTGTTTCAGGCATAGGTGCCGGAAGCGGTTAAAGACTAGGGGGGGTGAGAGGGGCACGCAGTGAACTAAAAAGGACAATTTTTTTTATAACTATTTGCTACTACAACATAGGTTCACTTGGAGGACATTTTAAGCTTAGCCAATTCCCTTTTGGTGCTTGAATTAACATTTTCTGATTGGTCTTAGCTATCCCCATGGCTGATAATTGTACATTAGCCCTAGTGAGAACAACTGTGATCATACTATAGATAATTTGACGGGGCCATGTAAGGGATGCAGCATTTAGGAACTGCCTCTATCCATTAGTGGCATGAGGGGAAATACTGGTGTACATTTTCTATTACCCATCCTTAGATCTAAATTGGATTTGAATATGGATGGATGAGCTTTGCTTTATTTTTATGGATACTCTGTTCTGGAACAGTGGTTGCCTCCGATATATATCCATCTCTCCACAACATTCAGTTTAGATACCTGGACTGAGTATTTCTTATGCCATTTGACTTGCTGATGTTCAGTACGTCTATCTGTATTATTTTGGAGGATGCTCTGTATGGCAGACATGTCACCTTTAAGCACTCTGTAGGATACTGAGTATAGCAATAAATCTTTGAGGTGGTCCATGCGAGACCTATTGTTTAGGACTTGTATCCTTTAAGTAAGGTATCTCTGAAGGTATTCCAATTGTTGCATGGGGCTAGATAGATACATGCCAAAGTGGGCATTATACAAAATGACTGACACAATGAGAGCTTTGTAAAGGGGGACATCATCATCTCTAGATCTAGTCACCATCAATGTGTTTATAAGCTGTGCAATATACAAGGCTTTATTATGACTCTGGGCACATGTTGGTTAAAAGTTAGGTCACTGTACACACAAGTTCCCAAATGCCAAACAATTGGATCAGTTCTCAGAGGGCATTGTCATGATTTTGACACCAGTTATTACTTGGGACAAACCTTCCTGCATGATGGTGAAGTCATTTGGGGATTCAATAACTAACTAGCTTGCAGTCATCTCAAACTTAGCTGGCCAAAGCTCTTTGGTATTTCCTTTTACTTTTGAGATGTATATGCCAAATAGAAAAAGTCTCTGCACCGAACCCTGGGGGACTCCACTGGTGACTGGTCTCTTCCCCCCTGTTTTGATCTCCTGCATCCTGTGAGCCAAGCTGGCAATGCAGCTGGTGATGTAAGTGTCTGATCCTACATTATTCATCTTTTCTACTACATCTAAGTTGGGGATTGTGTCAAAAGGCTTGGCCAGGTCAAGGTGGTGTGAACGGTTTTACCTTCATCCATTGCTTTGGTAACAAGAGTAAAGCTGAAAATTTGCCCATGATTTTGAGCCTTTCACACTTTCCTCTGGGCTGTTTTCAAACACATTTTTAGCGCCATGCATACATATATGCATTCCTTGATTCACCTTGCTGATTGTATTAAATTACATACCTCGTATAATACAGCACCAGTTGTTAAAATGTGTTTTAAATATGTAGTTTTAAACAGTCTTCCAGTAAGCAATGAAACAAAATGTATGAACCAATAATGACAAAACAAAACTACCCATTTTAGAAAATTTCAACCATAAAAGGCCACTCAAACTTCAAATAATCCACCAATATCAGTAAATATGCAAAATGTCTGCAGAAGTCGGTCATTTAAATAATTGCACATTTAAGGGATCTCTAACTAATGAAGAGGTTGCTGCTAGGAAACAACTCTATATTTCATTGTTTATTCTAAAAATAAATTGGCTGTTGCCCTTGAAGAATAAAATGCCCATGTTAAATCAAAAAAAATAACCTAATAATATTGCAACAGGGAATGGATGGCAAACTGATAACAGGATCATAGTTACTAGGTAACTCCTCCAAAGGAAGACATTCACAAGACTATAGCATCCACTCCCTTTAAAATACAACATAGTACAGTATCAGCGGTCTGCATACGGTGAGAGTAGAATCCACAGCCTTCTGCATCAAAAGTAAGCTACTATCTGTTGCGCTAACAATGCAAACGGTCTTGGAATATGCAGCGCTAAACTTCTCTTCCCCTGAAGCTCTCAGCTCCTTGTAAAAAAATGTATTTATTTAACATTTTTTTACCAGAAAAGTCAGACTTGGAAGAAAGCCAATTTTTGGCAGAGGCCCAGGGAGAAATGCTCCAGATGCATGTCTTTGTAACATGGGAGTAAACCAGTGTACCCAGAGGGAACCCACCCAAATACAGGGAGGACATACAGACTCCACATAGAAGGCATCCCAGCCAAGAATCAAACCACATAACCTCTTGCTGTGAGGCGACAACACTACCACTGCACCATCCACTTTACAAGACTAAATCTCGCAATTTCACAGCAGAAGAAATCTGGAAAAAGCCAAAATTTATTTGGGGGGGGGGGCGGCAAAGGGCTAAAACCAGGGACACATTATAAATATTGCTTGTATAATCTTAGAAAGCTGCTAAAATAGTGTTTTGTGTTACTGTGCGTTTCCAAATAAAAAGATGGCAAGACTGAAACCTAAAGGGCTTTCATTATGATTTGCAAGAAAGCCACAAATCTTAAGAAGAACAGACCAAAAGTATGAGCCAAACTCCCTGAATCACATGTGGTGGTGTGTGTAGAAAATGCAGGACCCTGTACCTAAGGTAGGTTTGAGCCCAATTACACACACACACACACACACACACACACACACACACATGAAATATCACTTTGGAGCTACACACAAGAAATATTGCTTTGGAGGCTACTGCATAAAATAAATGGAACTAGCACTAAAATGGCCATCACTATCACTTTGGAGCTACGGCCCTTTTGATATAAATCCAATAGCACTGTACCTACAAACTCTAGCATATAAATTATTCCACACATTAAGCAACTTCAATACTTCCTTGGTCAAAGCATTACTCTTGTAATTATGTACAAATGATCTCTAGAAACAGTCAACATCATCTTGGAATACTATGCAATCTCAAGTGGTACCCAACGTCAGAGCCCATTCTAAGACCAACATAACTGATTGTAAATGTTTTGAAACCTTGATGACAATTTGTAAATATCATTCTAAGCAATGCCTCAAATATTTCACCAACTTTCACATTGTTCCCACACCACCAAGGGAACAGCCAGCAAATCCCTCGTACAGTAAACTCATGTATGGTTACTTCCTATGTTTTCGATTCTGTACATTTGAAATACAGAATTAAAAATGCAATATGTACACTAACATCACTACAATCAAATCTGTAACAATCTGTGTACCACTTTGTGATTGGTTTGATTAAGGTACTGAGGGAAATTCCAGCCGCTTTACAGAACATAGTGGGATAAAGATTTAGGCCAATGGCAAAGTGAACTACCTAGCTACTGAAAAAATAAATGGAACTAGTACTAAACGGTCATCACTATCACTTTCAAGCTATTGCATAAAATAAACGGAGGCAGAAATATCACTTCGGAGCTACTGCATAAAATAAACGGCCATCACTTACTGCATAAGCGTAACAGAATGAAATATTACTGACTTACTCCAGAACTGGAGCCTTAGAAGTAAGCAGTTATCCATGGAGCTAACACTTGGGAGCCTTATCAGCAATAAGTGCTTTCCACGCATTTTTGCGTTTAGTGTGCGACATGCGCATCAGTCCTCCACCCCCTCGCTCTGTGGTTCCGGCGCCTATAGCTAAACTGCCCTATTCAGAACATTTCCATCATTAAGGTCTACTTCCACATATAACTGCAGTTTAAATGTATTGTTTGAACACTTTTCCAGTAGGCAATGAAGCAAAATGCATGCACCAATAATGACAAAACTGCCCTATTCAGAACATTTCCATGACAACAGTCTACTTCACACACAACTGCATTTTAAATTTGTTTGAACATTTTTCCCAGTAGGCAATGAAGCAAAATGCATGCACCAATGACAAAACTGCCCTATTCAGAACATTTCCTTAACAGTCTACTTCTACACACAATATATAAGTACAGAATCACAGTAGGGTAAAGCCATAGACATGTTGCACAGCTTCTTGAACTTATTTTCAATGGGGGGGGGGGGGGACGACAAAAGGCCAAAAACCAGGGACACATTTTAAACGCTGCTTGTATAATTTTGGAAAGTTGCTTGCATAAAATGTGTTACCACCATGCATTTCACTGCCAAGTCTTTAACACATAACCCAGTGCACTACAGTCAGAGTAACATACCACTAAGCTAAACCAGCAGTTTCTTGAAAGACAGGAAGACAAACTTAAATGGCTATCATATCATTTAGTGAATTCAGTTTTCACTTCTCACCGTAGCTCTCAACCTCTTAGCACAAAAATACAGAACAAAGCCAATAATGGGGGCATACAGCCCCCAAATAGGGACACATTTCAAATACTGATTTTATAACCTTAGAAAATTGCTAGAATATAAAAGGTTTTGTTTTACCACTCCTGAAAACCAGAGGAACAGAACAAAAATGTGAGGCATAAATTCACAAGTGATGGTGGCTAGGGACTTTAGGCTCTTTTTATCTGTACCCAAGGTACAGGGTTTGAGCCCGAGTACCTCTAGCCACCAGATGTATCCCGTTGGGGGCATTTTCACACACACACTCTCGCTCACACACTCGCTGAATTTTCTGTGGTATGTAGTAAATCCCAACAGACTCCAAGCAGCTTCCGAAATCCTTCTCTGATAAGCAGCTAATTAAAATAAAACTGTTTGTTCCCATGGAAATACGCGAGCTCAACTCGGATAGGCTGGACGAGTTGACATCATCTCGCAGCAAAAGTGCGAAAAACAAAATAATGAAGTAATCTGACAGAAGACTAGTAACTCTTTTAAGGCATTCAACAGTTATTGTTACCTCTTATTCCCCTCTCTCATCCCCATCTTCAACAACTAATAAGCTGCCTTGAGTACAATTACTAACATGCACTATTGTACCACTTTGACAGATTAAGGGCCCCAAAGTAGTCTTGGTTAAAAAAGTCATACGCAATTCATACAGCTGCTATCCATGTCCTGTACTTTCCCTTCTATCATCCATTGTAAGTCCATTTAATTCCGGAAAATGTGGTGAACCTATAGTTTATCCCCCTCTTCTTTCATTCATCATCTATTGCCTTCAGCCTTTCTTTATTCCTGAACCCCTATTCCTGTACCCTTTTTGTCTCTTCATTGCATTATTTTCATTGCTTTGCTGCCCTTATTTCTTTAAGGTTTTCAGAGCTGTAGTTAATGGTTTGGCTATGGCCTATGCAGAATTCTTTGCATTACAATGCTAACATCAACTTGCCCACACACACAACTCAACAACCACTGCTGCAACTCACATACACATACTGTTTTGTGGTGCAGAGTTTGAGTGATGGTTATGCATGGATATTTCTAATTTCTGGAGAACTCTTGGATTATTTTGGACTACCTTCACGTTAACTGTGACTATATGCATTTTTTTCTGCTTCGCTTTGCCCCATATTTATGACTTTTGTTTTATGCATGGATATAGTTCTGTTTCATACTCAAGACTCATTCCCTTAGTCTGTAGTTTTTACTCAGGGTCCTCACAAACTTATCTAAACTTTTATTACAGTGCTTTATTATAGCATACTTTAAAAATAATAAAATTCAAATAAGCAAATGTTAAACGAAATGCATACCTTTCCTTTTCCTTCCATAAAGCCTAACAAAATGTCTACCAGGTCATGCAGGTGTTACAAGGTTTTGTTGAAAACCATGCTACCCCATCTCTAAGTAATGCATCAGTTTCAGTGGTGTCAGGAAACAAATGAAAAAATGCTGCCCACACTACAGAGCCCTTTAGCCGCACACAAGCCATTAGCTTCCCTTTAGACAACTCCTTAATTACAATTCTCTATTTCATGTCTGTTGGTCAGTTTTCAATCAACGTTACTAGTCTGGATGACTTAATAATGTCCTCTTAAATTCTACACCAGCTTCATGTGTAGCAGAGTGTCAATACCTTTTTGGATTTATAGTACATCATAACCAATATACCCCATTGATCCAGTCATAGAAGGATTTTAGACTCTGATGGTAATGTCATTGTGCCAAGCCGTTAGCAATTTGCAGACCATTATTATCCACAAATGTGTGTATACCACAGAACTCTTCTCCATCACTTCATCAGCGATGAGAATTAGGCCTGCTCTCTGGTAATTGCTTGTCTCCATCCTGCGTCTCCCTCTGCAATCACCCTTGTTTCTTTGGTACTACTCTTGGTTCAAGGAAAGGCTATGCAACTTTGCCAAAGGCTCTGTAATCACTGTTACATGTGTCAACATGGGGGGGGGGGGGACAAAAGGCCAAAAACCAGGGACACATTTTAAACGCTGCTTGTATAATTTTGGAAAGTTGCTTGCATAAAATGTGTTACCACCATGCATTTCACTGCCAAGTCTTTAACACATAACCCAGTGCACTACAGTCAGAGCAACATACCACTAAGCTAAACCAGCAGTTTCTTGAAAGACAGGAAGACAAACTTAAATGGCTATCATATCATTTAGTGAATTCAGTTTTCACTTCTCACCGTAGCTCTCAACCTCTTAGCACAAAAATACAGAACAAAGCCAATAATGGGGGCATACAGCCCCCAAATAGGGACACATTTCAAATACTGATTTTATAACCTTAGAAAATTGCTAGAATATAAAAGGTTTTGTTTTACCACTCCTGAAAACCAGAGGAACAGAACAAAAATGTGAGGCATAAATTCACAAGTGATGGTGGCTAGGGACTTTAGGCTCTTTTTATCTGTACCCAAGGTACAGGGTTTGAGCCCGAGTACCTCTAGCCACCAGATGTATCCCGTTGGGGGCATTTTCACACACACACTCTCGCTCACACACTCGCTGAATTTTCTGTGGTATGTAGTAAATCCCAACAGACTCCAAGCAGCTTCCGAAATCCTTCTCTGATAAGCAGCTAATTAAAATAAAACTGTTTGTTCCCATGGAAATACGCGAGCTCAACTCGGATAGGCTGGACGAGTTGACATCATCTCGCAGCAAAAGTGCGAAAAACAAAATAATGAAGTAATCTGACAGAAGACTAGTAACTCTTTTAAGGCATTCAACAGTTATTGTTACCTCTTATTCCCCTCTCTCATCCCCATCTTCAACAACTAATAAGCTGCCTTGAGTACAATTACTAACATGCACTATTGTACCACTTTGACAGATTAAGGGCCCCAAAGTAGTCTTGGTTAAAAAAGTCATACGCAATTCATACAGCTGCTATCCATGTCCTGTACTTTCCCTTCTATCATCCATTGTAAGTCCATTTAATTCCGGAAAATGTGGTGAACCTATAGTTTATCCCCCTCTTCTTTCATTCATCATCTATTGCCTTCAGCCTTTCTTTATTCCTGAACCCCTATTCCTGTACCCTTTTTGTCTCTTCATTGCATTATTTTCATTGCTTTGCTGCCCTTATTTCTTTAAGGTTTTCAGAGCTGTAGTTAATGGTTTGGCTATGGCCTATGCAGAATTCTTTGCATTACAATGCTAACATCAACTTGCCCACACACACAACTCAACAACCACTGCTGCAACTCACATACACATACTGTTTTGTGGTGCAGAGTTTGAGTGATGGTTATGCATGGATATTTCTAATTTCTGGAGAACTCTTGGATTATTTTGGACTACCTTCACGTTAACTGTGACTATATGCATTTTTTTCTGCTTCGCTTTGCCCCATATTTATGACTTTTGTTTTATGCATGGATATAGTTCTGTTTCATACTCAAGACTCATTCCCTTAGTCTGTAGTTTTTACTCAGGGTCCTCACAAACTTATCTAAACTTTTATTACAGTGCTTTATTATAGCATACTTTAAAAATAATAAAATTCAAATAAGCAAATGTTAAACGCAATGCATACCTTTCCTTTTCCTTCCATAAAGCCTAACAAAATGTCTACCAGGTCATGCAGGTGTTACAAGGTTTTGTTGAAAACCATGCTACCCCATCTCTAAGTAATGCATCAGTTTCAGTGGTGTCAGGAAACAAATGAAAAAATGCTGCCCACACTACAGAGCCCTTTAGCCGCACACAAGCCATTAGCTTCCCTTTAGACAACTCCTTAATTACAATTCTCTATTTCATGTCTGTTGGTCAGTTTTCAATCAACGTTACTAGTCTGGATGACTTAATAATGTCCTCTTAAATTCTACACCAGCTTCATGTGTAGCAGAGTGTCAATACCTTTTTGGATTTATAGTATATCATAACCAATATACCCCATTGATCCAGTCATAGAAGGATTTTAGACTCTGATGGTAATGTCATTGTGCCAAGCCGTTAGCAATTTGCAGACCATTATTATCCACAAATGTGTGTATACCACAGAACTCTTCTCCATCACTTCATCAGCGATGAGAATTAGGCCTGCTCTCTGGTAATTGCTTGTCTCCATCCTGCGTCTCCCTCTGCAATCACCCTTGTTTCTTTGGTACTACTCTTGGTTCAAGGAAAGGCTATGCAACTTTGCCAAAGGCTCTGTAATCACTGTTACATGTGTCAACTTATCCACCCTCTTCTTGTAACTCTTCGTTATCCTGATTCCATTTTTCTCCTCTTCTTTGGTCATGGCTCCATGTTCAGCTCTTGTCGTACTGACTTATACTTCCTTCTTATGCTGATACCCAGAATTCTCATTGTTTTGTTAAGACAGATGAAAATGTGTTTCCTTACTTGCACATGTTTCTCTCAACAGCTGAAAGCCTGTTGTCTTGCTGGAATCCTCAATAAGCATGTGCGCGTGTACACACACACACACACACACACACACACACACACACACACACACACAGGCTTACTCACTCTGAATTCTCTGTGGTACACAGTAAATCCCAACAAACTCCAAGCAGCAGCTTCTGAAATCAATCCTTCTCTGATAAGCAGCTAATTAAAATAAAACCGTTCTTTCCCCTGGAAATACACGAGCTCAACTCAGACAGGCTGGACAAGCTGACGTCATCGCGCAGCTAAAGCGCGAAAAACTAAATAATAAAGAAGTAATTCGGGATAGTTGGAAGGTATGGATGATATGCAAAAGTGTGTGTGGGGGGCTCCCCTCGCTCTATGGTTCCAGCGCTCATGGTTCCAGGTGGAATACAGGGTTTAGGTAGTGAAGATAAACATCTAGCCGCCAATAGCTGATCCACAAGTCTGAACATGTCTAACTCCGACAGGCTCTTGCAGGATCTGGTGGATATCGCAGACAGGGAGTCTGGGCGTTCCTGAAAAGGACTGTATTGTTGTCCTGAAAAGGAATCTGTCGACACAGTATCTGGTCCGATGTATGGGATCCCCTTCGACACCGTGGTCAATGGACCAGGTGAAAATGCAGTGGGGGGGGGGGGAATGACCAGTGTTGAAAAAACAATTGTCTGTGCCGAAGGGAGAATCTCAATCGGCACAGTAGTGGTTGGTACCATAGGTAACGGTGCAGAGGAGTATGGTACCATTTGAGTTGAGTCTGATTTCGGTTTCATGGTCGGCACCAAAGTAGTAGTTGTTGCCAAGGGTGAAGTAGCCAATTCTGAATTCATATCCGAGTTCTGTTCTGAAGTCGGCGTCAAAGAATGGGTTTTGAGCCCTGATGCCGAAAGAACTGCAACCAATTTCTAAAGTTTAGGTCTAGGCTCTGGGTAGATATTATAAAACAGATAAGGTTTTAATCATAAAAAAACACTTAGTTCAGAATGGCTTGACATATCCTCAGGTACGCGGCAAACGAGATCTGGGGTAATGGGGAGAAAGGCAGTATGGGTAATCTTAGCTTGACAGTTTGGCTGACACGAGCTTGGTATGGCAGCGACTCAGTTTCGAGGACGGAACCGATAACCCATCAGTAAGGAATGAATGAAGATTAACATCATCAAATGTGTAATTTGGTGACTGGCCAGAGGGCCATTTTGTATGTTTAGTCAGTTTCTGGGAGCTTAGAAAATTGCTTTTGGGCAACACTGATCATTACACAGTGTGACTTGGCATTGCCATGTACAGGTACAAGCACTTTAAACTTTCCTTACAAAAATTCATCTGAAATATCCCCATTACTGTTGAGGAGCAAAGCCCTACGAGCTTAGTCTTAGTCTTTTGCCATCTATATTCTTACAGCATTCTAGCTAGCTAGCTAGCTAGCTATAAACCCTCTAGTACCATCCCCTTGTAAAAAGAAAAACAGCATCTGTAACTATGGACATGGACTATCTTACTATCTTTGCTGCTAACTTGGAGGATTTGGGCATCGTAAGATAATTTAGCAACTATCTTATGACAACCACCCAATTCTAAAGCAAAATGATGTGGTACATGACAGATGTAGTTACACAATGTCTCTGGTGGCAAAAGGCTCTCACTACTACTAAAAATACCATACAGGTTGTCACTAACATACACAATATGCCCAGCAAACACACTATGGATAAGACACACAGACCCACATATGCTGTAGTTCTTAAATATAATCTTCCCAAATCTCAAAGGCCTTCCAGATGCTGCACTTACAATAATCAATCTACAAAAGCACCACCACGATGACATGTACAGCCACATCACAAGTGTCTCAACCTCTAAGCCTGTACAGGATATAATCACATAATCCTATATTTTGGTCAATACAGACTCCATTGTTTGACGCACAAATGCTTCACTCAACAGGTTTACTAAGGAACGAGTCCCAGTCAGTTTCTTACCAGGTGCAATGTTCTGCAAGTTCACTCAAGAAGTCAAGTTGTTGAATCACAAGTACCAGCATTGCTCAGTCATAGTCCATGTGGGTGCAAATGACCTGAGAAGTACCTACTTAGACTACATGACGAAAAGTCTGTTGGAGCTCTCGGACTGTGTCCCAGGTCAGTATGAGCCATATGAACAGAAGATAAATGACTTTAATAATCGGTTTAGTTTCTCATGTCATTCGAAGGGGGTACAATATTTGTTTACCTGGAAGGATATGGTTGACAGCAGGCCATGCTGCTTTGTCAAGGATGGTACGCACCTGTCCCCTCTGGACTTTTGAATATTGGCTAAAACCTTGTCTCTCCCCATATGATGCTTTTTAGGCACTACCAGTCTGTTTTACACAGCTAAACGTACTACACAATCTCAGGAGTCTAAAGCTCTCCCCACCCTGGTGAATACAGACATATGTGCAGTTATTGAAACATGGTTTAAAGCCCATAGACAGCATCCCAGCAGTGTAGGGCTATATAATGCTTTCCACACAATTAAACCATCTACTGTACAGGAAGGAACAAAAGGTGGTGGAGTCTCAGTTTATACCAAACACAAACACGCCTCATGGCTGGACAAAAAGTATAATGTACTTGAGCTTCTCCACATCTAACTTACCATCAGTAAAGTCCCATACCATATCTTGGCAAACTATAGATTCCCCTGTATGACCCACAAAGCCCATACCACATATTTAAATATAATGGATACTCTTCCCCATTCAACCCAATGCCATATTCATGGCAACTTCAGCTACCCCAATATAAACTGGGACTCGTACATCATCTCAAACATGAGGCACAGATATTCATGGACTTTCTATACACGACTGTCCTAGACTCTGTGCGCACACAGTGGGCATTAACATCCTTAACCTGGTAGTCACAGAAATGAACAATGTGCCCCTGAAGCTAACTTCCCACTACTAAGTGACACCTTTGGCTTTGTTAAGGGAAGGTCATGCCTACTTAACCTGGTAGACTTCTTTGAGATGGTCACCAAGGCAATGGACAAAGGTAAAACAGTGCATACTGCATACCTTGAAGGGATCTTTGCCTGGCTTACAGGGCTTCCTCAGACTCAGTTCTGAAAGATCTGCTGTACACAAGCAAAACAAAGCACCAGAAACACTAGATTCATGGATCTGAACTTCGCTTGTGACAAACAGAATGTGCTGTAGAGACAAAGGATCCCTGAACTATAAAACAGGTGCCCCATCCATGTAAAACAGAGTTCAACCCTGACCCTATTCATACGAAACCTTTACAACTGGATGTGAAACAAATTTACCCCTGGTTTGGCCCTCATGTCCCTTATGGACAGACGTCATCAATAAGGTAAGTATTCTCCTAACAAAACACCCCCCTACAAATCCTTAGTTACCTCCCTACTAACATGGTCCCCCCATCTCCCCGAATAGATGCCCATTACACTCAGGACCCAAATGGTTTGGGGTGTGGGGCTAGGCTTGTAAGGGCCCGAGAAGTCATTAGTCTAGTAACAACCTAAGAACTAGCTATCATTAGAGAGTAGGTCATCAATGCACTCGCTAAGGTCAGGAATACAGCACTGATGGGCCCAAATAGTATCGCAGGATGCCTCATAAATAACATGAAACATGAACTATCAGGCCCACTAGAATCTGTATTCATCTCTAGCCTCTATGCCAAGCAAATTGAGAACTACAACTGTTATTCCTCTCCACAAGGAGGACAACTGCAGATACAAAAATCTGACTAGTCTCAAATGCACAGGCATAGAATCATCATGAAAATGGTAAACAATGAGAGAAAGCTTACAGGAATTGAAGCTAACCTAGTTTGGTTTTGTCAAAGGCAGGACATGCCTACTAAACTTGGTAAACGTCTTTGAGGTTGTCACCAAACCATGACTGAAGGCAAAATGGTGCAAACTGCCTACTTCAACTTGGCCAAAGCATTTGACACAAAATCTCACTTCGGCATCATGGGCAAACTCATTAAATTAGGCATAAACTGTATTTCACCCAATGGATAGCTAGCTGGCTCACAGACAGGATCCAAAAAGTTAGGATAGGGAGGCTACCTTCACAGAGAGGACATTCACTAGTGGAGTCCCTCACAGCTTGGTGAGAGGGCCTGTTCTTTTTGGCATCTACTTATTCGCAGTCAAGGCCAACGCCAAGGGCCTCTGGCTGACCAAGTTTTAGATGACTGCAAACTAGGCACAGTCATCAAATCCCCCAAAGACACAAATACCCCTCAAGAAGGCCTGACAGACCGATAGCTAGTGCTATAGCCATGGTCTACAACTTAATGCAAAAAAAAAAATGCACAAGAGTATCTGCTGGAAATATGGTCATCTCTAGAAATGACCTCACTGAAAATACACCGCCCCCCCGAAAAGCCTCACTGGTCAGGGATTTGAGAATGGCTGTAGACATTACTGTGGCCCTTTGGCCATAACTTGCCTACAGTGGTGACAAAATCATTCTATGTCAAAACTTATAAGCAAGGGTATGGCATCTAGATCCAGGGATATCAATGGTCTGATGAGGACAGAGTACAGTGGAACAATCAGAGTACAACTCACCCTTTGGTCCACATCTAAGCAGACATTTGCACCATTTGTTGTGTCCACAAAGGTTCTTCACAAAAAGAATATAGGATGTAAACATCATGTCCTGTGGGAAAAGCCTCAAAGCCCTGTCCCTAATTCTCTTAGACTGCTGAGAAGTAATCTATGTCTGGCCTACCAAGTATCATCTGATCCCACCCTGATGGACCTGTTGCACATCTGTAAAACAAACAGCATCAGAAAAACCCACTGTAGGGACTTGCTCCTTCCCTGCAAAATAAAAAGGACATGCTGGAAAAACAGGTATGTATCTCAGACTACCCCTACTTTGGAACATGCTTACCTTCCATGTGAAGCAAAGTTCTACCCTAACCAAATTCAAGATAAATCTGAACCAGTGGATGGGGAATCAGAAATTTAACACCTGGTTTAGCACCTATTCCTCTTATGGATAACGCATCATTGATACTCAGGGTAGTTAATGATTTTTTTGGTAAGAAAATCATCTATACACAACTGGAAGACCTGTACATGTATTTTTTTGAAAATAGAAAAAAAAGTTACTCCTAGTCCTCAACCTTTAAATTTTTTCATCATTGTTCCACATTCTCCACTTTTGTCCACGACCTCCTACTTTTACGTTGTTATACTACCTTTAAAATAATTTAGTTTTGCTTCTCATGGTTACATTTTAGTTGATGTTTTTATAAACAGGATTTTGCATAACTGACGTTTGAAGATTTGCAGACTTATCTGATTTAAAAATGAAATGCACTGCGGTTTATTAATGGAAGCATGTATCAGCAAGAGTTCCTACAAAAATCAGAAAACTGATCAGGAAGGAGATATTTTGTTTCCAGATATTAGCATGAGAAAGCTGCAAGTAATGTTCTGTTCCAAAAAACAGCAAAGTCTTGTGCATTTGGATTACACTAACAAAAGAAAAAATGGTTCCCTATTCAAATGTTAGCACTCGAAATACTGAATTTCGAAAAGCTGAAAAGAGAAGACCAGGAACACAGGAGAAGAGCAAATCTTGAAAATCACTCTTCTACTTTAAACTTCTTTTTGCAAGAAGGGCAAGCCCCCACCGCACACACCCCAAATTTGTGTACCAACTCCAACATCACCATACCTCAGAAAAAAAGGGAATATTCACAGAAATGGCATCTCAGACTCAGTATATATAAAAATCTATTCTTTCAACCATTCGGTCTCCATATTTTGGGATTTGCTCTAGCAGGTCCCGACATTTCAAACTGTTACAGAAAAAATTGTTCTGCTGTTCTGAAGTCATGAGATAGCCATTAAGTTACATGTCTGGAAAAGTTCCTCATTAAAGATGCCACAGTTGTACTGGGGATGGACTAGGGTATTATGGGTAGAGGAAGAAGCTTGAGAGTTGGATCCAAAGCCTGTAGTATCTTATTATATCTTTGACTAGTAGTCAAATACTAGCATATAACTGGATTGCCAAGTTGCTGGCCTAGTTGACTTGCAAGATCAGTGGTTTCTGCCTCTGGATTTGACATCTGCTGTCTACTGAAAATATAGTTGAGAAACTGGAATAGAGAATAAAGCTGTTAGTATGACAGGTAGAGTTTTAAAACTGATTAGTGATGTTAGTGATGTTTCAGTTGTTACAGACTAAATTAATCCTTAGCCAGTATTACAGTTAACCCCTATGTATTTATTAAAGAATTTCTTCAAATGCCTTTTTTATGTGGTACAAGCTACTACAGGTTTGGTTAACTGCACTTTGTTTACTTAATACACTCAAAAACTCTATGGTGTTGCAACAGGTAAGAAAAAACTCTCTAAACAGTGAAACTTTTTAATCTCATTTAATGTCGAAGCCTTACTGTTTTGTCAAAAAAAAATCATAAGGGACAAAGCAAAATTTTGAGGCAAAAATCAGCGACATTCTTAAAAACAGCTGAGAGGTAAAAGGAAGCATCTGACAGCTTGAAAAGTTGAAGGTTTAGATAAAATATCCAGAAATCATTAAAAGTACAAATTGTTGGCTTGAAGAGATCGGAAATACAGTGCCATGGGTGTAAAGTACACTTGTGCAAGTTTACTTGCCATTAACAATAGATGTTCAAATAGGTCATTGCTGCAGTGACCATGATTATGAGTAAATCCTGCCAAGGACTGTCCAGCCTTCAAAGCTTTTGGAATCCTTCCTTGAGCACAGTACATCTTCTTTTATAAGCATAAGTATGTGCTGGTATAAGAGAGATGTACAGGCATGACAACAATGAGGGCTTTCGTGTCCAAAGGGGAGCCTAAAACCCTAGAAAAATTTAGTCAAAATCAGTAGACACTGTTAGGTCATGAGGGAATGGAAAAGTTATTTTATAGAACTGTATTCAAATTCTTCATTAGATCACTGTTGCAGTATCCATAACCATGTGGGACAACTGCTAAAGCTTAGGAGGAATGGGTGGATGGAGAAGTTTCAGAGTCTAGAAGTCATTGTAGTACGACTTATGCAAATCCTGCTCTACTTCTGGAGACGGGGTTTAACTTTTAGTGTACAGCAGAGGTGTGTACAGAAAGCCAAATAGCTGATTCCGGTATAGGCCTAAAGTCTACCCCTTTGTAAAGCCTCAGAAGTAGCCACAGAGCTGATAAAGTGAGCTCTTACTTTCTGAAGGGTGCTTATGCCATGGCGAATGTATTAAAACTGGACTGCCTGACACTTCAATCTGGAAATGTTTTAAAAAGATAGAATCTTTAGTCCTGCCAAGGTAAAATTTCCACTGTCTACAAACATCCAAATTATGCAGGATTCTCTCGCTTCTGCTTCTGGTTTCAGGACAGAACAAAAGGAGATGAATGGTCTGATTTAGAGTAAACTCAAAAACAACTTTTGAAATAAAATAGGGGTTGGTTCTAAGACCCGCAGTAAACCTGTGAAAAATCAGATAAGGTTACATTGACATTAGGGGCCAGTAATTCATTCCCCTGCCTAGCTCAAGTCATGGTGATCCATGTAAAAAAACAAAAAAAAAAAAAAAAAAAGGGAAAACAGACTGAGGTTTCAAAATGGAAGCGAGTTAAATTTTCCAATATAAAAATAAGATCCCAAGGAGGCGCCACTTGTCTAAGTGACCTAATATTTAAAACCCCTTTCAGAAATAGTTTAACTTGAAATAAAGAAGAAAGAGGAAATCAAAGGCCAGAAAAGCATAAATAGCTGAAATATGTACCTTTGTGGAAGTGTACAGGAGGGCCTGAGATGAGCAATAAACACAGGTGAAGAACTAGAGCAGACTCTACCTGAGGTGAGTCTTACCTTTGCTTTTACAGTAGCAACTAGAAAATATTTTTCAGTTGGCTAAGTATAACTTCCAAGTAGCAGTTTTTTACCCCTTATCAATACCTGCTGGACCTCTCCAAAAAAAAAGATGCCTGATGGGATCAACAACCTATCATCCACACTGTCAGGTGGAGATTTTTAAATGTTGGGGTGGAACAGGAATCCATTGTCTTTCGCGAGCAAATCCATTCTTTGAGGACATTTTTGGTAAAAAACCTTAGTCGTACATGGGGAAAGGAGAACCAATGTTGTCTGGGCCAAAAGGGAGTTGTCATAATCATCTCTGGCAAGTCTGTCCTGATCTTTAGAAGAACTATGGATATTGACGGAAAGGGGGAAAAGACATGGAGGAACATTCCCATCCAAGAATGCATCTGTTTTCCAGGACTTTTTGCTAGGTGTCCTGGAAATGCACCGATATAGCTGTCTGGTGAGATACGAAGAAAACAAATCTACTCGGGGACAAGCTCCTGAAAGATATACAGTTATAGCACCAACTTTTGAGGATCTATTCTGGATCTGCTGAACATGTCTGCTGCTGTATTCTGTTCTGAAAGAATGTTATGTGGCCATTTATGAAGTTGTTTACAGAAATGAAAGCTTTTGCTGAGAAGATTTAAAAGACTTAAAAAGGACCAGAGAGCAGGGAGTAATTACTACGGTACTTAGGAATAGGAGGTAAATCAAGAGGTGAATTCAGTCACTGAGCCTTAACATATTTACGGAAATTCTGTATTCTAATACATGTAGTCCTACACATTATTCCACTTACAGCAGCCCTGGATACAGCATCCACTGCATCACAACACACTTAAAATGCTTAATGACTTGTGAGACAGAGTTTAGCATTTCCAACAAGGAAGATTCAGTGCCAGAGTTTGGTAAGGAAGTTAAGATTTGGTGCACTTAATTAAAGAAGACAGTACATATTTGGATCTGCATATCTGGCAAATGATTGCTATAAATTTCAAAGTGGAAGATTAATAAACCTTTATTCCAAATCTATGAAATGATCATCAGTCTGTCATTTGGTACAGAGTTATAAACAAAAAAAGTCTTAGAATATTTTATCCTCATCAATAGAAATTACAACAAGGTCTACCACAGGGGTTTTGAAGTAACCTGTGTGTGTGTGTCAAGAACACTGTAAAATCTGTTTAGTTTCTTGGGGACAGGAGGTTGGGAATTTGTGGAGCAAAAACAGAAGCAAGGGTATTATCAGAGAAAGCTCTCTTTTGGGAATCTATACTCAAATCATATCATCTTTCCTAAAAACTTATGACTTTTTATCCTCCCACTTGAAATATTCTTTCATTTTAGAAAATGAAACTTCAAAGGACGTCTTCATTGAGGTAGTATGAAGACATGTTAAGATAAATGTGAAGTGTAGTGCAGATCCTAAATATTAGATTGAGAAAGATCCTCTTTTTTGAGGAAGATCATTCACTTGACTGGAATAGAAATAGAGAGAAGGCTGGAAAGACTGAATTGCCTTAAACAGGCCCAGGGAAAAATTATACCAGGCTCTTTGAAAAGGTTTCTGCCTAGAGTTTGAAGGAGGAGGCAAGTGTTTTGTCTTTTTCATTTTCTTCTTAAGGGGTTCCCCTCAATGCTTCACAGGTAGACTCCAAAGACCGGACCTCCATCAGGGATCTGGCAGCATCCTTCCTCACCAACAATTAATAAATACCTCTCTTCACCCCCAGAGAGAATGAGTATAGGTTTTCCCTTCTAGACAACAGCCTGAAGTACAGCCTAAGAGATGTGTTTAAATCTTAAACCTTATCAGCCTCTGGAGGGGTCAAGCCAAAGAGACCACTACAGCACATTGATCACAGGGTTGCAAAAACACCGCAGCAGAGATGGAAGACTCATATTACAGTAAAGAGGGGAAAGTCAGAGTTTCTTTGGAAATGTTTTTCATAAACTTTCTTCTTTTTCTTTGGTGGTAAGAGGGCTGCCTAATCGAAATCAGTCACCAAGGTCTCTTGCACAAATTCCTCAAGGTGCTTCTTTTCAAGAAAATGTTTAATAGAATTTAGCCTACTCCTCATGGTTTAGGTTGTAGACGAAAGTCAGATCTGACAGGACCTTGCATTGTGTTGATCCCCTAAAAACAAGCAAACAAAAAAACAAACAAAAAAAAAAAACAAAGGAGGAATGACCACCCTTGTAGTGAATCTGTCTACCACATGAACATTTACCCTTCCTTATAGACACAAGGTGTTTTATATAAACTTTTCAACAAAAAAGGAAAATTTCCCACTGGGGATGCTTATCTGCCCAAACCTTTAGCAGCGGCCAACCAATGAAACTTGTACTACTAAGCTGATAAAGTGTGCATAAGTATACCTATGGTAAGAAAGTTCTGATTTTTTGCATGCCCATACATCCCTTTTATAGCAACACACTCTCGTGCGAAGGGCAGCTGTATGATGAGTAAAGAAGAAAACTACAGCTTTGTAGACTGCCAGACATGTGATCCTTGGCAGGACACATCCTACACAGTTAGGGCTAGTGCAACAGTGATCTAATGAAGGACATTTTACCACAAACACAGATATTTGAGTACAGTTACTGTTGCCATCAACACCAAGAGATTTCTGCCTGCTGGAACCCAGCTGCTGGCCCACTTCCAAAGGTTTAACCTTTTCCACCGGGATTTGACAGACTTAATTGGAAACCAGGGTGTTTGGTGGTCTAAGCTAAAAAGTGTTGACCAATGTCATCATCTGATATTTCTTGCCCTGGCTGGGCAAGGAACTTGTCTTATGCCTCAATGGCCAAGGGGACCTAGGTAACACATCCCTGGGAACAAATACTCTCCCATAATGCCCCAATATTCCTTTCCTGGTTCTAGGCAAGATCAGACTTAAGAGGCAGCCCAGTACAGAAAGACTGGGAAGGTGAGGAAAATAAGAACATAATGCCCATCCCAAATTCAAAATGGTCAAAGCAGGATAACACAGGGAATAGGAGATGCAACAAGGAATACATTCAAACATCTGTAACTATAGTAAATATGGAATGTGCCTTGACAAGACATAGCCTGGCCCAGGTTTTGCATGAGGAAGAAAACAATACAGCGGGGAAAGACATTTTGATAAGAGTTTGCTTGCCGACAGATTTTACCTCCTTGCCAAAACAGACAATTAGCAGATTTGACTTTCAGATGTCCTTTGTTTTGTCTAGATAGAATCTCAGCCATTTATGCATATGCAAGGCATTCAATGTTTTCTTGCCCATATTCATGGGGTCTAGAAAGAATGCAGGGAGGTGAAGAGTCTGATTCGTGGAAAGTTCAGTCTTCACCTTTGGCACAAAGTCTGGTATGCACAGACAGAATGTCCTTGTGGAAGATCACAATTTTTTTTTAAGGCTTACAGCTAGGGAATTTGGCCAGTACAGCTTCCAGTATAGCAGCGTCATGAAGACAGAAGCAAAAATATCCCTCTCCATAAATGAGAGCAGATCTAACCATTTAGCTGGAACTTAAAATGATATAATCTCCTGTCTAAACAGGGCTATAAAAAAAAAAAAAAAAAAAAAAAAAAGACATTCAGTGAATGGACTCTACAAGGAAAAATGAAAGTTAAGAAAACTAAAAGTAGTAAGGAAGGGAAACAACACAACTAACCTCAACACATGGCAGCCTGGCAAAAAAAAAAAAAAAGCATGACAAACACCAATATAAAGCCGCAGTGAAGCGTCTTCCTCAGAATAAAAAAAAAAAACAAAACCTGCAGATGCACATTGAGATAAAGTTTCCTTAGATTTAAGGGGTGGTGATTTTAACTTTTTGGCAGATTAAGCTTGAGGCAGACAAAAAGCCTGACCTGAATAAAGTAATTAACATAAAATGTTTTTTTTTCCAAATTTTTTTTTTATTTTGAATTTTTCAATGTACAGAGCAAACACCAAATAACATCAACAATATATTAATACACGGGGTACAGAATTAAAGGTGAACAGTATTTATACATCACCATGAAACATCAATATTTACAGCTGTACAAAAGTGCCAGCAATTATTTTGTAACATCCATTTATCGAGCTTATCCTGTTATGGAGAAATCTTGTCTTTACATATCTAATCTATATATACGTTGAAGGCATAACTTTGCACATAAATGCCTGTGTCTTTATGATAATGTGGGTGAATTAAGCTAGCAGTATGTTAAATATCTGTTCCCATATTTTTAGTTTCTTAACACTGTTGTTTTTTGCTTCAATTACCCATTTATGAGCTAGCATGTGTTTAATTGCCATCTTTTTGGATTCGGCCCAATTGATATTCATTCGGTCCCCTCATTTGGATGCTATGTTGTTGTTCTTTCGGCTTTTCCCGGTTAGGTGTCGCCACAGCGAAACTCCGGTCTGCTAATGATTGGCAGTAGATTTTTACGGTGCCGAGGTGCCAGCTCGATGCCCAACCTTCATGAAGGCATGCCCATTTACGCATGTCTTTCGAAAGCCACTCCAACACGGGGAGGACATGTAGACTCCAAACAGAAGGCACTCCAGCCGAGAATCGAACGGGAGGACCTCTTTCTGTGAGGCGATAAGGCTACCGCTGCAACACTGCGGCTAGACATTTGGATGTTATGTATAGTTTCATTAATAGGAATAATGTGATATGTATGGTCACTTGATTATCGGATATTCCTGGGGGGGATGTGAAGTAGTGTGTATTCCCATGCAAGAGTTGCCTTTTCATAGCCTTGTTTTTGTAGTTTGAATTTTAATGAGTGCCACAGCTTAAATATGCATTTGCAGCTCCAAAACATATGAGTTAGACCTGCTCCCTGTGACCTACAATACGGACAGTTTGGCAAATTAGAAGAGTTAAATTTGTGTAATACTGAGGTGGTAAGATATGCATTGTTGTTGACTAGGAGTTATGAGTAAGTTAACTTTTTCAAAGGCAATGCTTTGTGTGTTAATGTTAAAGCTTGGTTTAATTGTTGTTCAGTTACTGTTGAGTTACTTTTAAGCCAATAGTTAGAAATAAGTACATTGTCTTGGAATTTGATCTCTGCTATTAATTTTTACATGTTTGATATCATTTTTCCCCGGATAGCATTGTTTTCCATAGAGTTTCACAATTGTTTATATCCACCTTGTTTAATTTGGTGTTTTGAGGATGTTTGGAACATTTTTCTCTAATTTGTCTCAAGATAATTGTGCACGATTTTGGTTAAGTTGAGATCTCAAGTCTGTAATTGTATAACTGTGGTAAGGGTAGAGATCTCAAATTCTCAATCTTTAAATAAAGGGTAGTTGTTGAGATTTATCACTGAGTTGTTAATTTTTAAGTTTGGGTTATTATGGATTGGTTGAAATATGTCCATTGCTGGTCCAAGATCTAGGGAAGTGAACAACTTTTGAAGTACTATAATGAAATGTTTTAGAGGGTCAATTATCTTATAAGCTGTTATATCTTTTGTGGTTAGAAAAAAAAGATCTCTATGATTAATTTCTAAAGATATGATATAGCTGTGATATATTTTCAGCCAGATAGGAGACCATTTGTTGGATGAAGGGGTAAAGTCTGCTATCTTTAGTATTCTGCTACTATTGATAATGGTGTAGTAGAGTTTAAAATCTGGTAAGTTTAAAACCCCTTTTAGCCTTGGTAGAGATAGTTTTTGGTATGATATTCTTGCTTTTTTTTAGGCTCCCAAATGAACTTGGCCAGGAGCATGTGCATTTGTTTGAAGAATCTGTTATGTATTACCACTTGTGTGGTTATAAATGTATAAATAACTCTGGGAAGAAAATTCATTTTGATTATCGAAACCTTGGATAGGAATGGTATTTTGAGATTGTTCCATCTGTTGCAGTCTAGCATTACCATATTCCAACAAAACAAAAACAGGTACAGGCACCAAAAGGAGCTCCCACAAAGGCACGTACCAAGCAATGGTCAGTAGGAACAGCAGATTTTCAAAAAAAATTTCACTCCCAAGAAAAGGGCAAAATCTATCAGTTCTTCCTGCCTTCACCTCAGCCATGACCTCTACTATCAATTCCCTAGGGCATTTTTTAGCCAGAAAAGTATCCCTAACTTTAATACTTTCACATTCATAATCCACATTATTAGAGGTCATTTTATAACTGAGTAAATTGTCCCTTTACAACACTTCTTTTCTGCTTAAAGGGATGAGAACTGGTGAAGTACAAATAGGAGTTAGAGAAAGTCTCTTTCCTATAAACCACTGATGCAGATTCCTGTAAATTTATGTCATTTTTCTTGTAACATCAAAAAAATTAATCTCTTGGTAGGAAATATGGTGTGTAAATCTTAAAAATTCTATAGTCCGATTCAAATATTGTATGAATTCCATAAGTTTAGTTTCAGTACCCTTCCAAAAAAGACAAATATCATCCAAGTATCGTTTATAATAAACCCAATATTGGGCATACTCCGAGTGAAGAATACATTTTTCTTCCCATACCATAAGTACAATATTGGCATAGGTGGGGGCACAACATGCCCCCCATAGCTACACCCTGAATCTGCCTAAAGAATTCACCCTCAAAGAATAAGAAATTATGCCCCAAAACTAGATCCATGAGTTCTGCGTACACTAAAAAAGTGTTATGGCCCAATTTTCCATACTGATGGATTGTCTCCTGGAACCACTCCATACCAGTTTTGTGGGGGATTACGTTAAATAAATCCTGTATGTCTAATGTGACAAAAATAAGGGAATCTGGATACATATCTTTTGTAATACTCCTAAGAAAATCCCAAGGATCTGAGTATTCCACTAGCATTGGTCCAAATATTTTTTAGTTTAAAATCTAAATATTTAGCCAGGGGGTAGGTTTTGGACCCACTGGCAGCCACAATAGGTCGCATGGGGGGATCCTCAAGATTTTTGTCCACCTTGGGGATCGCAAAGATGGAAAGTATTCTAAGGCTTCTCCATACAAAGATACTTGTCCTGACTAATGAGATCATCTTCTAGCATGTCGCTCAAAGCAAAATCAATTTTGCGATATGCCAAATTTATTTAATTCCTGGAAACTCTAATATATCTGGACATATCATTTCGCATATCTAGCATCTTGCTGGTATACAGGATACCATCTATGAAAACCACCCCTCCCCCCTTGTCAAGCTACATAACCCTGACATACTGATTTTCCCTGAATGATTTGATATCAAATTCTTCTTTGTTGAGGTTGTACCTAAAACTCTTCCGCATGGAAATGCTATTTTTAATCTCCCTCTCTACTTGCACCTCAAAATTTCTTAACTGTGGGTGCAAGGGGGGATTTACGGTACTAGTTTTCTTAACTTCTGTATTAGTATTCCTGCTTTCATGTCCCTGGAATAAAATTTCTAAATTCTGCTTCCTCAGGAATAATTTTAAATCAATAAGTGTGTCCGCAATGCATCCCTTACTTGTAGGAATGAATCTGAAGCCTTTTGAAAATAGTTCGAAATGTTTGCTAATGACCTCATTAGATATATGGAGGGGTCCTTCCACCACAATACTTTTGACCTCCTCTGGTCCCCCTTCACTGCCTATTTTTTCTATTATCTCCTGCCATTTGGGAGACCCCTCTGAAAATATTGGACTGGGGATTTCTGTCTCAATCTGTCCAACCTCCTAAGTTCTGGAAAGTCTGCACTATCAGGCATATCTTGTTCCAGTTCCCTATTCATCATCATATTCCATTTACTCAGTATATTATTTTGATAAAAATATTTTTTGTTTTGGAAAAATGTAATCAAGATATTGGTTGAGTCTTTTATTTTAATTGTGTGTAAAAGTGGGATTAACGATAATAGTTTGGGAATTTAGGGGAAAATGTTTTTTTTAAGATAATAATTAGATATACTTGAGAAATATTCAATTGCTTTTAGTAATTTGGGTATGTCGGTGCTGGGGATAGTAAAGGTTAAAATAGTCAGTGAAAACTGTGTAAAAGATCTTAGAGTTGAATAGAGATGATGGGTTATACGTTTTCTGTTTAATGTACAGGAACAGCGATTCAAGGTACAGATTGAATAAGAAGGGGGGATAAAGGGCATCCTTGTCTCGTCCCGTTTTAAATCTTTATTCTTTTTGATAAAGCTCTGTTACTATATAGATTAGTATAAGGGTTTTCAAATATTTTAATTATTTGTATAAATTTGCTAGGGAATCCAAAATAAGGTAAGAGTTGAAGTAAGAAAGTGATATTCACTCTATCAAATGCTTTATGGGTGTTAACCACCATTGTGTATATGGGAGTTTTCTTAATGCTTGCAAAGGTTATCATGGCTTCAAGAGTTAAAGTGTTATCACAAGTCTGTCTAGCTGGAGTAAAACCTGATTGTTCAGGAGAAATATTGTTGGTCATAGTGTTCTTTAGTCTATTTGCTAGTAATGAAGTAAGAATCTTAGCATCTATATTTAGTAATGATATTGGTCTGCAGCGACTAGGGTCTTTAGGATCCGATTGTTCTTTCAAAGTAAAAATGTTTTTTGAGGCATTAAAGTGTAAATAATTTATTCTAATGTTGTTTATGTAATTTAGTACCTGTTGTAATATTTTAGCAACTAGTGGTGTGAAGCACCTGTAAAATTCTGGTGTGAGGCCATCCGGACCTGGAGCCCTACTTGTTTTTAGATTTTTAACTGTGTTGTTTTCTTTTGTTGATATTGGGTTTGTTAGATTATTTTGTTGGTTAGTATCTAGTTGTGGGAAAACTATATCTGGAAGGAAAGCTTCCCTGTCCATTTGATAAAGATTGTTCTCCATAAATCTGAGTATAAAGTTGTTCAAAGAGGTTTATTATTGTCTGGTTATTTAAGTATGATTTCTTCTGCTGGTAAATTTCTGTTATAATGGGTGTGGATTTGTGTACAGTTGTTAAGTCTCACTAAGGCCCTGGATAGCATTTGAATAGTGTCTGCGTACTTGGTCAAGTTTCTCATTTCGTTAAATAAGTTTCTTATCTCTTTTAGGTATAGCTCTTTTTGTGCTTTTCTTAGGAGGTCTTCAGTGTTTCCGTTAGGACCTGACATTAGTTCCATTTCTAATTGCTTTATTGTTTTCCTTTAATACAAATTCTTCCTTGGAGAATAATTTAATATAGTGCGTTGCTTTGCTAATCAAAAAGCCTCTAATTTGAGCTTTTGTTGAAGCCCATTCAATGTCTAGTGGTAGTTGTGAATTGACTAGGTTTAAAGTTAGGGAGTTTAGTAGCGGTAGTTATGCCTCCTACCACATCTTGCTTAGTTAAGAGATTGGAATTCATTGTCCAACTGTAGCCTTTGTTAGATGGTTGTTGTTTACTGTCCCATTCAATGAGAAGTGTGATTTTTGAGTGGTCAGAAAAGAATCTGATACGTGTACGGGCTGTGACTTTCATGTTAAGGAATGTTTCAGACATTAGAAATAAATCAATCCTTGACCACATTTTGTGACATTGTGAACAGAAAGTGAAGTTTTCTGTTTTATTCTCTCTCCCAGAATACTTAAAGGGATCAAATAGTTTTGACATCTTGCTTCACTTTCCTAACTGCTAGTGTGGCCTGTTTGTTATATATTTTATTTGGGTTAGATCTGTCTTTATCTGGATTTTGATAAGAATTCCAGTCACCCCCAATAATTATAAAGTTATCTTTAAATTTTGTTAATAAAGCGTATAAGTGACATGATAAAGTGCTGCTGGTTGTGGCATGGAGCACAGATGTTTAGCACTAATACTGGTTTTGGAATGGCAGGGGTTGGTGTAGACTATATAACACCATCTTCCCTCTTTCTCAGTATCAGTTTTAATTGTGTTGCCTTGGAAAACTTGCTCGATTATTATTGCAACTCGTACTATTTGTTTTTTTTGTGATTTGTCTTATCCATTTTTTATTTTCTATGTTTGTCTATTGTTCATTTGTAAGATGAGGTTCTTGAATTATTATTTTGACTTTGGTTTTAAATACAAGATGCAAGAATAGATGTCTTTTGTTTTTTAATCGTAGGCCTTTAACATTCCATGATTCTAGTTCCCACACTTATCTTGGTTGTCCTTGATGCATTAAAACATTTATGGTTATAGTGTGTGTATGGTTACTCAGGTAAGCTCGTTTTTCATGTGTTTGATTATGGCACCTGCCTATTCCCATCTCAACCCAATGCCTAATCATTACTTCTCTGGACCAAGAATAGGTTGGGACTAGGCTATCAGCCCTAGGGCCTTATACAAGCCTAGCCATAACAATTCCCTGGCTATTTCTTCCCATCTATTTACTTCCCTGGACCACTGTCTAGCAAGGCGAGGTTCCTTCTGAAGAGGACCAAAGAGGCACTCTGCTTGACATGTATGGGCAGTCTATTCCAGAGTTTGGGGAGCCTCTGGATCAGGAACCCATGCCTCCAGCATGTTTTGTTTATTGTGATGACAAGGATTAGATCCCTGGAGCATGTGACACTGAAAGATTGGGATTTCTTTAAGTGTAGCATGTCCAACAGCTCTAGGTTTGACATGGCCTTGTATGCAGAGATCACCTCTGAAAAGACTATATGCGACAGAGTATAGCTGGAGTTTAAGGCGGTCAGCGCAGGGCACCTGCTTTAGGCCTGTGATTTTTTTAGTGAGGTATTTCTGCGGCCTTTTCAGTTGCTGCAGATGTCTTGAGAGGTACATACCAAATGGGGCTTTGTATTCTATAATGGGTCTAATGAGGGATGAGTACAGTGAAACAATGACCTCCTTTTTTCTGGATGAAAAGCCCTTAGTGATGAGGTGTGCCACATAGAAGGATTTCCTGACTGTTGTGGCGATGTGGTTATCGAAGGTGAGACCACTGTCCACCTGTGTCCCAAAGTCTCTTATCACACTTTCAGTGTTTAGTGTACTGCCACCTATGTGGTAATTCACGGGTACATGTTTTTTCCCAAAGGGAAAACTACACATTTCTTGGCATTGAGCTTGAGCCCATGTCTCTGGCACCAAGCATCTATTTCTGTAAGGCCCTTTTGTAGATTATCCACATAATTTGGGGATTCAATAATGGCTCCCCGTTTGCAGTCATCTGCAAACTTTGTTAGCCAGAGTCCCTTAAGTGTTGGCCTGTACTTCAGAGAAGTAGATGCCAAACAACAGCGGTCCCAAGACTGAACCCTGAGGTACTCCACTTGTCTGGAGCTGGATTTGACGTCGGCTACTTTTACAGTGTAGGTTCCGTCAGTAAGCCAGTTGGTAACTCATCAAATGACACAGGGATTAATGCCCAGTTTAGTAAGTCTATGATTCCAGAGTGAGGGATGGTGTCAAAGGCCTTGGCGAGGTCCAGATAGGCAGTTTGGACCGCCTTACCCTCATCCACAGCTCTGGAGACTGATATGAAGTCAATCAGGGTCAGGAGACAAGATCGGCCTTTCACAAACCTAAACTGGGTGGGGTCCAGTGTTTGAAGGTTGCCAATGTCTGTTTAAGTTCCATGATAACATGTTCCATGGCCTTGCAGATCAGGCTAGTCAGTCTGATGGGGTGGTAGTTCCAGGGATCCAAGGTGGATCACCCCTTGTGGAGTGGGATAACTGTAGTTGTGCGCCACTCAATGGGCATGAAGCCTGAGGTGAGGCTATGATTAAACATGCCACTTAGGTGAGGTGCCAGTTCATTTTGTAGTTCATGTAATACACAGCCCGGGATGTTCTGGTCCCATGGATGCTGCATTCTTAGCTTTGGAGAGTGCATTTTTTTACCTGTGTGGCCATTATTACCGGAATTTGGCAATCTTCTGGTATTGAGATGGGCAATTTAGGGGGTGAGAGGGGGGCGGAGTTGGCACTGAATTGATCTGCCAGGATATTGGCAATATCCTTGGGATCGGTATATTTAATGCCATTCTGTTGTAGCTCAGAGAAGATCTGAGCATTGCCATTTAGATTCTTGACAAAGTTATAGACTGCCTTGTGGTTGACTTTGGAATCTTTGGCAATTTTATTTTCATAACTAGCTTTGGAGGATTTTATGAGGGATCTCAGCTTCTTACTGAGGCCGGTAAGGGAGTGTTTTGCATCCTGGGATTTTCCTCTTTTCTGCAACAGTTTCTTCCTTTTGTTGTAAAGTTTGTTTATGGCAGGGGATCACCAGATTGGCTTCCTTTTTTGGAAGAGGAACACCTGTTCTTTTATTACCATTCTTCCTTGCTTCCTCCTTTCCTTACAAGGGACATATTGGTATTTATTTTCCACTGGTGGGGATCTTCCACCAAAACCTGGCCTCCTACTTTGGAGGAGAGCATCTTGGTTCTATTTGGGATGGCACGATTCATGCATAAGTGGATGTGCTCGTACAGTGCCTTAGTGTAGGATTCAGCAGTCAAACTTTCAGTTCCTGTCTGCATGGGTGTCATGAAGTTTGTGACTTCTGACATGAGTATCATGAAGCTGGCTTTGGAGAAGTTTTTTATGGAGGTTTCCTTACTTGGGGGTGGGATGTGGATGTTAAGGATGATTAGCTTATGGTCAGACCTGACAAACAAGGGGGTGACCATAGGTGTGGAGCATCGATTTCCCATGCTGGTAATGACCAGGTCTAGGATATTGGAGCCCCTGGTGGGACTATGGATTAGTTGATCCAGGGTGTTGGAATTTATGAATTCCAACAATCGTTGGGCAAATGTGTTGGTACACGAGTAGTTTTCCCAGTTAATGGCAGGGTATTTGAAATCACCCAGTATTAGGGTGTTTGGTTGTATCTTAATATTTTCCAGTATGTTTAGAAAGGTGTAGTGAGAATCTTGGGGCATGGTGGGGGATCTGTAGCAAGCTACAATTTGGATTGCAGTCTTACCTAGTGTTAGTTGCACCTGGATAATTTCAGACATTGTGTTGGGTAACTAGCCTGAGGGTGTGAATATCCTTGGTGAATATGGACACTCCTCCACCTTTAGTGTTGCGGTCCTTGTTTGGTGGCCGAAAAGTGTGGTAAGAGTTGTAGCCTGGTATTGCAGGGGTGCTCTCTGGCGCCTTGAACCAGGTCTCAGTTACTGCACAGATATCCATGTTCTCCATTTTTTGGATTGCCTTGAGAGAGTGCACTTTGAGGTTTACACTTCTAGCACTGAGTAGCATTACCTTCAGAATTTGCATGCTTTTACCTGCTACGGTGGTGGTTTTCTCCTTTGAACTTTGCCTAAAAAAGGCACTATAGGGGTGGCAAGAGCCTTAGCCAGTAACCTGAATCCCAGGGATGACAGGTGCAGACCATCTCTGGCAAAGCATCGTAGTCTGTCGATCATGTCGTCCCAGGCAGACGGATACTGGATCCCCTTTGAATGACACCAGAAGCTTAGCCAATTGTTGAAGTCAATCATTTTGTCCTTACATTGTGGTATCATTCTGGGCAAAGGCAGGATGCTACTCAGGGCTAGGGTCATACCTGCCTGGGCCACATGATCCAAGAGCTCTTCCCTGTCTCTTTTCATGTAGTACAGGGAGGTACGTCTCAAGTCGTTCACTCCAACATGGACAATGACAGTCATGCTTGTACTTGTGAAGTGACTCGAGTGCATGCGTTATGCGGCAGATCCTGGCAACCGACACGCAGATGACTGTAATTTTCTCCTTGTTCAGCCTGGTGAGTGGGACATCAGTGTGCCTGACTACAGAGTCACCTATCACTTAAGTGTTAGATATGTTGTCTTGCGTTAGGGGCTGCTGCTGGGTGGCACACTGGTGTTGTGAGCTATGTGACACTTTGGTTGTGATTGGTGTTTGTTTGCATTTCAGCTTTGGAGGTCCTTGCTGCTTGGGCAGGTTACAGTTAAGGGCCTCCACAAAAGTGGATTTAATGTTGCTATGTGTGGGTGTTGGTGGTGTGGGTTTAGAAGGGCTATGTGCTGCTTGAGGTGTCGTGCGGGTGTTAACCTTCTCCTCTTGACTGTCTAGCACAATCTTGTGTGGAGAGAGCTTTGCTATGTAACTGCATCTCTCACAGGTTGTAGTGTCAGGTGTTAGGAGGAAAGGGTTGTCTGTGCACATGAGACAATTGTTACATTGCCCCAGTATGCCCAGATTTCACCAGGTGGACAGGAGAAATCTCCGGAAGCTGACCCTTGGACATGCCTGGTTTGGTGCTTTTTTTGTGACGTACAGGAACTATTTTCTCTTGCCTTAGCAAGGTACTTGTAATTAGTGAAGGGAAAAATAGATGTTTTTAGTGCACAAATAATATTTTCCACTTGTATGTGTAAGGGAGTATTCTTTAACCACTGTAATTTCCGTCTGATTCCCCTTACAGTTAATAACAATGTAGAGAAAGCCTAACTTAGTTCTAAAAACAGCACTTCTTAATACTATTTCCTATTCTCTTCATCTGCAAGATACTTGTGAAAACAATTATACCAAAACAGTCTACTAATACATTTATAAACAATACAACTTTTTAAACCTTTGTATTATCTAGTATTTTTTAAGCATAAGCAGAAAGTTAAGGGAATCAAACTTTAACACTTTGGAATTTTAACATGTCATTAAGTCAATACTATATTCTAAAAGTCTTCTAACATACTCTTTGCTATAGCTCCATATCTGACTTCCTTTAGTCAGATGTTTCGCAGTACTGAACACAATCAACATATTTAGTACCAGAGATATATTAGTCACTAAATATTTAACACCCGTAGTGTTAAGAACAGTTTACATTACTTCTGTTTCCATTGTTAGCATATATCCAAGACTAATACTTGAGCAGTACACGCTTGCTGCTATGTATGAAAGTAAACTACTGGAAGGGTGAATTAGTGCTCCTGTTGGTACTTTGAAACTTTATATTATAAGGCTTGTCCAGCAGCCTGGCAGGTAAAGTTTGAGCAACTTTTATCTTTTCAAAGGCACCCATTATTAACAGATTATTAGTTAACCTCTCTCCCGGATTGGTACACTTTTATAACACCATCAGAATTAACAGAGCAGTCTCCTGAGCAAGCTTCTTTTATCACTGTAAGAAAGAGAAAAATAAAACAACACTTCTAAATTTATGTTATGTGAGAGGTTTCTCAACAATTAAACCTACAATACGAAATACACTATTTGAAACTCTTTCCTTGATTGTAAAGTATTGCTAATTCAGGTACAGCAATGCGTGTTTAAAAAATATGCTTACATTAATTTATATTTAGTAAATTACTTTTCAAGATTTCAATCTAGTGTCAAATATTACTTTGCAGTCTTTCCTCCCAAGCAGCAAAAGTTAGATTTAAGATATTCTTCAAATATTACAGAATAAACAAACTGATTTTTGATTCAGTATCTTATGGTGATCAGAAAAGCTGGGAATCATGGCCGAATGTTCTATTATAATCTTTCTGAAATTTTGCTTCTCCAGACCTCCAAAGTTTAATTTCTTCATACTGAAGTTTTTGTTGCCAGACCTTATTTTTTCCCCAATGTTTATGGCATCAGGATACTTCGTAGGGAAAAGACAATTCATTGTAGAGTCCTAGGAGGTAGTAACCTTTAAATTGGTCCACCCAGCGAACAAAAAACGTGCTTTCAGTTCCTACTGCAGTATTTTAAGTTCCCTACTCACCTCGTGGTCGGCCACAGCGTTTTAGAGGCCTAGCAAAGCAGGAGCCAGCTTATTTATTTTATTTTATTTATTTTACATTTGTTGACCGAGATAGTCCAACTAGATACATGTCCAGCAAAACTAAGAACATGGATCCGGACAGGCAATGGTGTAAACTAGATACATGTCCATTTTCAGCGGAGGCCCGGGGAGAAAAGCTCCAAGATAATAATACACATTGAACATTTAGTAAATGCTAGTTTCAAGCAGATTACAGTCATAAGCAATACCAGCATTTAGCACATATAGTACTTATTATAAAACACTTTACAAAACATAACATTATTTCAAAGTTAAACATACATACATTAAATTAGCTTAAATTAGAAGGACTCGGACTAAAGTGACTCCCAGGTGGTCGGAAAATCATCTGGAGATTGTTTTACAGAGAATTTTTCTTCATTTTGATTCCAGAGAGGGAATATCTTTGAAAACTGTTTGGAAGGTTGCTTTAGCGTCCTTTGGATTATCAGCCTAGTATTTTCCATCCTGAACTTGGAAAAGGAGTGAGTTTGGATATTTCGTTTGGAATTTTATATTTTTCTCTATTAGGTATTTGCAGAAAGGTGAGAATTGCTGCCTTGCTTGTCTTATTTGGATGGGAAGGTCCTGTGCAAAGAAGATTTTATTTTTATTCCAGGTAACAACCCCTTTCTTTTTTGCAGTAAATAAAATCTTTGAAACATCCTGGTAGTTTAAAAGTTTGACATATACAGGTCTGGGTTTGTTTGTTGTTTAAGATTCTCTTAAGGCACTGTGAGCTCTTTCTATAATTATGTTTTGAGTCTCCAGATTCCACCAGCAACAGTTGTAGTAGTTGTTTGATGGTCATTATAAGGTTATTGTAATAGTTTCAGGTATTCCTCTGATAATTAGATTACTTCTTCTAGAGCATGCTTCAAGGTCTATTAGTTTAGCTTGCATGGCTTGAATTTCTTTTTGATTAGAATCAGCTTTTTGTTGTACAGTGTCTTTTTATTTCATTTTCTAGGATTTTAGATAGTTTTTTCCATTCTGGTCAAGATGTGGTTGAAGGATTCTCCGAATGTTTTAAATTGTAAGGAAATGTCTTGAATTGCTTGCTGTACAGACAGTAATACATCTTTTATGTCATTTAGATTGGCTGGCTGATCAGATTTAATTTTATTCTGAGCTTCTGAAATATCTGTTGGTTTTGTAGTCTTCTGTCTTTTAGGTGTTGTATCTTTTTCAGGTGAAGCCAATACAGAGTATTTAGTTTTTGTTGTAGAGGTTTCCATGGTGTTTTCTTCCCTTGGCATTTTGTATTTAGGTAGAATGCAGTAGTTCAGTGCCTCAGCAAGGCCTCAGTACCAGATGTCATCAGCTTTATTTTTAAAATCTTAGTTAATTCTTCTGGTTTTTGTATTTTCCTCCTCATTGTTTTGGCTTTTTTGTTGCTGTAGTGTCTTCTTAGGTGAATTTCTCTTATTCTTTTGTTGATTTAGTTCCTAAGTTAGCTGAAAGAGGCTTTTTTCTGGGTAAAATTAGAGAGCTAGAAATAGCAGTGCTTACAGAACCGCCACTATCTTTGATCTCCAGCATGAAATGTTTTTTAAGAAACAGGAAACTGTGGTTGAACAAAGAATGAATGTAACTTTTTATATGTTTTTACAACATGCCTTGACTAATTGAATGTAACCAATTGGTTTTAACATGGCAATTGTGTTTGTTAACTGAGAGTAGTATAACAGTGTGGCAAGATTAGTTGTAACAAGCAACTTCGTGAACTGATTTCCATAACCGCCCAAGAAATACAGACAGAGCTAGCCCACAGATTCTCCATGCCAAGTGTCATGGTAAAGCAGCAGAGACTTTTTTTTTTTTTTACAAGAAACATCTTTATTAAATTATCATGTGCGACACGGACAATCTTGTATTTATATAAATAAAAAAATCATAGCGGCACAATATCAGTTACAAACATTATACCTTACATAGACAACACAACTGTAGCTGTAAACATTATACATCACTTTTAATACATGCAGTCATTGTCAGTCAACCATTGTATAGCTCATTCAGATCCTGCCTTCTTTTAAACATCATTCCTCCTCTGCATGCAATAGTCCCATATTTGCCATTTTTTCCCGTGTAATTTTATTCCAACCCTTTTCTAAAGATCCCAGTTCCATTTGTTTTATTTCTGTTAGTCTTTGTTGCTTCTAGTAAAGTTGGTTTACACTTTGATTTCCATTTTCTAGTTAATGCTTTTTTGGCAGCCATCATAATTAGACTCAGCAAGGTCTTACTATGTCTAGGCAATTCCAATTCTGTATCATAGCTCAAAAAAAAAAAAAATTCCCTAGTCACTCCAATTTGCTCACCCAGCATCTCCGAGAGACCTGTCTGCAGGGAATCTTTAAAATCAGCCAACTCATTACACACCCAGAAAATATGCTCCTAGTTACCTCTTTCTTCCTCATTACATCCCTAACAGTTGTTGTCTACCTGATAAAAGATGCTTTGGAGCCTGCTTGGAGTATAAAAATATCTATGCAAACACTTCCAAGCAAAGATCCTAAATCTTCTGGATTTTGTTGCATATTTGGGAGACATACATATATATCCCCCAATGTTTCTTTGTGAATTGCTTATCCAATCTCTCTTCCCAATTCTTCCTAACCTCTTCTGACTTGATTCTTATAGTCATATGCAATATTTTATATGCTCTAATTACTCCTTTCTTAATGGACACTTCTGTTCTAGATTCTAAGAACTCTACCAGTGCTGGTCTTTTGTTTAGGACCCTCCCTATTTCTTTCCCTTTTCCTGTACTTGAATATCAGTCCTTGACATGGAAGGCAATCTCTCACTTGCAGTTCAAGTAAGTTCTTACCATCTTCCCATTCTATTACCTTTCCTTGTCTACTTATTTGCTCCCAATACCTTGGTTCCTTTGCCAGCTTTCTCCAATATACTCCCGCTCCTCTTGCCTATTGTCTGTATCCTTAATTGCAGTCACCCCTACCAGCAGAATCTCCATTCTCCACTCCCGTATTGGCTGAGTTCTTAGAATACCTTCTACAAATTTATAAATATAATATTCTGCACGATTGTTGTTCTCCTTAAAGGTCTGCATCCAAAATCCTAGTCTCTCCCCGTTACTTGAACTTCCCCCGTTTCATCATCTCTTTCAATTTTAAGTTATAGTTTTCTGCTTGTGCTATGTACAGTACACTTAACTGTGTTGTTCTGAAATACTCCTTCAAATTGGGTAATCCCAATCCCCACTTGACTCTTCCCATCTCCCCCTCCCAGATAAAATCATTCAGCCCTTTATTATTTACTATCCACAACTTCTCTTTTGACTGATAAAAATATGCCTGACCTGCATACAAGACTAAAGGGACTGAAACATTTTAACTGCTTGTATCTTACTATCAATATTCGTATAATACAAAAATTAAGAAACTGGAAAATGTTATCTTTTGTTTGGTCTCTCCCCACTGCTGCCACACTGGTATAATTTTTAATCCATACTCCTAAACACTTCAGTTTATCATGTCGCCACAAGTATGGATATTGCTGAACCAATCTGTATGTGGAACCATAATTTACCAGGGGCGGCTCGTGCTATCGGTCTGCCGGACTGCAGCCCCCCCACCTAGAAATAAAAAGAAATAAAAACATTAAACATAAACTTTAAAAATATAATATATAATATTTTTCTATTTTCATGGAGTACCAGCTACCGCGCATGCGCGAACACACTGCCCTGCCCCGCAGATGCCCAGGAATCTCTGCGAACTCGGACTGCCGCTCAGGCAGTCCAGATGCAGAGAAGGTATTTTCTGCCCTGCAGATGCCCAAGATGCCGTGCACAGAAGAGAGGAGCTCCAGACTGCTTGAGCCGCAGACAGGACCAATCGGGAGAGAAGTAAGCAGGGATTCGAGTGCAGAACCAATCAGGAGTGAGGTAAGTTCTCCTGCAGGGAAGCGTTACGTCGAGCGCGGGTTTGTTATGAGTAGAATGGAGTTGGAATAGTGCTGCAAGATGGATTACAGCTTTCTGGACCCTTTGCTGAGAGAATGGAGTGCTTGGTGTGTGAGACGGATTAGAGCTTTGAATGGAGTACTTTCCGGACCCAGGTAAGGTGTGTGTGTGTGTGTGTGTGTGTGTGTGTGTGTGTGTGTGTGGTTATAACAATTAGGCAGCATACTTATTCAGTTAGGATAGTACATGTAGTTTGGATGAGGCTGTGCAAATATGAAAGCGTATTTAAGACAGAGCAAAGCACTGGAGGTGAGCATCCTCCTAAGTACGTAGCTTGCTGTCCTGTAATTTTAATAGGAGATTGTGCATCAATCTATCTCTAGCATCGATCTAGCAAGGAGAGTTCTAATGCAAAATTTAGGTCAACTGCCAAGAGCATTACAGTCTGAGATTACTGAGGGAAAGATGAAGCGGTAGAAGGGTTAAAGAGAAATGAGGATTTTGCGAGATGAGAGGGATTTATAAACAGGGATATTCTTTCTGCCCGACAATCGTTTTATTTTTGATTAGTATGACCTAGAATTGTCTAGTCATGCCTTTTATCAGTTTGTACTGCGGTCTGATTTGTGTTTGTTTCTTAGCCACCTTTCTTACAAAGTTTCTCAGATTTAAATACATTTGCTTATTAGCAGATTAATTAGTACTTTTCAAAGTTATCCAGGTAAAGTCCATCTGTTTAAGTGGGAGGTGTTGGTGCTGAGACTGTATCAATTTACTGGGGAAAGGCTGTTTTGAACAGATAGAGGTGTTCAGACGAAATACTGTAAGCAGTGTTAGCAATGTTGATACTGTGATAAGTGAGACATGTCTATTCAAGCAAGATGTTTATATACTCTGATCTCCATTATAGCTGGAAATGGATGACCATTTGTTTTACTTGGTGGTGGTTTACTGTTACCTGAGGACAAACATGGAAGGATAGGCCAGTGGTCACTAAGTGCACTCACTGAGCATGCTTGGTTATACTGTTAGTGATTTAAATCTTTCTGGAAAGTTGGTCAATATAATGTGAAACAGAGATGTTGTGGAATTTTTTATTGAATGTCTTCTGTATATTTTAGTTCTACATAGGTCTACTAATGATGAAGATTGTGTAAATTTTATATGGCGTTGACCTATCAAAAATAATTTCACTTCTCCTACCGCAATAAAGTTACACTGACATTTCCATTTATATCAGTTAGAAAAAAGTCAGTGGAGATAGTTCAGGATTGTCAGGGTATGAATGTTAAGATAGAGTTTTAAATATTAGCTTTGTTTCCTCAGATTGGAAGATTTACTAGTTATGTTCAGCAACCAGTGATTAGGAGGACAGTTAGTAAATATTTGAAATAGGACCAGTGAGTGAAAGACAAGACTGGCTAATCAACATTATTTCCCTGTAATGCCCACTTTGTCAGGCATTGTTGGCTGAATGTGTATATTGTATCCATTCCTGTTTTCTTCAATGTTCTATTAATCTGCGTTTCACACTCTACCAGGTCTGTCTCTAGAAGTGGCCACAGCACGTCAACTGTACTTCACAAATGTTTGAGTCAGCTGTTCTCGGTAAGCACCGGTTGATGCACATGCTGTTGGTCTTTGCCACTACGAATTTACACTATATTACATGATTAAACTTTGCAGTATTTATTTCTCTGTTTTATGTAGGGTGATCCTCCAAGCATGTATGTTTTTCAATTAAATTCTCAGTTTGTAAAATTCTGATGCATTGGGTATTTTCTCTCTTTCAGGTTTTTGTCAAAAGTTTAAATTTGATTGTCAGATTTTGTCTGAAGGAGTAACTATTGAGCACAGCTATGAAACAGCTGTAATTTTATCTTTGTACTGCTAGTGTCATTTTTCAAACTGTTCTTGACGATGGCTGCACTTTCCAACTGGAACTTCATTAATCTCAGAGAGGTTTGATGCAAATATTCTTCCTATTTCTGATGGAAAACCCTTCTACCTTTAATCTTAAGTTATAATAATTACACACAACAAGAAAGCTAGGAGTTTTAATTAAGGTTCAGGTTCATCTTGGAGGATGAGAAGGTGCCACTGTGTTTTACATGTAAAGGATCTTTTTCCAGAGATGAGATAATAATTTTGGAAGAAAACATGGAGGGTTTGCAATTAATAAATAACAAATAATCAGAGTTAGTAAATCAGTCAAAACGGCAGAAGAAACTAGAACAGGAAACAACTTTAGCGTATAATAAATTTAATATCCGCTTTCGTTAGAACAAACTTCATCAGAAAACAAAAGACATGAACAAACAAGTCATTTAAATGTACTAGTCAATCAAAACGTCATCTAATTAATTAAACAAGTAATTAAAGCTTAAAAGGGAATAACCATGAATCAAAAATAGAATAAAAACATTTAAAAGCACCATTACAACAATAACTCTAATAAACTACTTCTATCTATATGTTTAGAGATGGTTAGTTTACGATGTTTTAAAAAACATTTCAAACTAACTGATTCATTAAGCCCTGGTGGGTGGTCCGAATGCAATCTGATCTGCCATAAAGTTTCTCGTTGCTCTACAAAATTTCTAAAGTCCCCAGCTCTTCCATCATGTTTGCAAATTTCCAAAACAGTGAACAAAATTTTTTTAAAATTTACACAAGATGTTGAATGTTTGTATAAGGCATTGTTGTGATTATTTGTTTTGATAGCATATAAATGCTCCTTAATGCGTTTGCCCAAGCTTCTAGTGGTCATACCCACATAGAAAGCTGGGCATACGGAGCATAATGCAATGTATACAAGCCCCCTGCTAGTGCAGTTTACATAGCCTGGCACCTCTAAAATTCTTTCAGAGGTCGCAACATTGATACAAGGACCTTCAAAGATGAAACGGCACACTGTACAATTGTCACATCTAAACATACCTTTTTTACTACTAATAGTGGACACTGTATTATGAGTACTAGCTCTCTCTAAAATCATTTTCAATGTGTTGGTTTTTCGAAACACAAAGTTGGGTTTAGAACCAACAACTTTAATAATGTCTTGATTTCCTTGAATTACTTTCCAGTTCTCTTCTAAAATCTTTCTAATCCGAAAACAATCTGAACTCATCTCAAAAGAACAGTAATGTTCAACCTTAGCTAAATTACTAGACTGAATATTCACTTCATTGTCTTTTTTGTTTTGACTGATTTACTAGTTTTCTCGTGTGGCTGTTTTTTTGCGTGGTTTGGTTTAGCCTGTTCATGGCAGAAGTAGCTGACGACACTCTTCTCAACATGTCGGTGCATTCCACGCCGACTTCTGGGGCTGATAAAGCTGGAGATTTACTTATTGCTACTCTCATGGATATACAGTTATCGTTAAAATATTTGGTGACCAAAGCAAAAGCTTCTGATAACGTTTTGCATGCCTCTAGTCCCACCGGAACGATTGATGAACTGGACACTGTTATCGACTTGGGTAGGTCTCCGCACGGAGACTCTAAACGTGGAAACAGGAAATTGAGTAAGCCGTCTAATGTTAACACCAGCGACAACGTTTGTTGTTCTCAGTTACTAAACCGGGAAAGTAATCCTTTTTTCAACTTTAATCGGGGGTCGTTTGACAGTAACAGCGGAGAAATTAACGTTCAGCGGGACCTGCTACTGAAGTTGTTAAAGAGGTACAAGTCTTTAGAGATTGAAAACTATTACTTTCTAAGATGTATTGAACTTGGTGTGGTCCCGAAGGGTCTCCGTTTCTTTAAGTGTCCCAACGGTATCAGTGTCGGACATCCGATTTTCAGTTCTTTAGTCAGTTTTTTTAATGAGGCAGGCATCCGTTTTTTAAAATTAAAAACATGATGGAAGAGCTGGGGACTTTAGAAATTTTGTAGAGCAACGAGAAACTTTATGGCAGATCAGATTGCATTCGGACCACCCACCAGGGCTTAATGAATCAGTTAGTTTGAAATGTTTTTTAAAACATCGTAAACTAACCATCTCTAAACATATAGATAGAAGTAGTTTATTAGAGTTATTGTTGTAATGGTGCTTTTAAATGTTTTTATTCTATTTTTGATTCATGGTTATTCCCTTTTAAGCTTTAATTACTTGTTTAATTAATTAGATGACGTTTTGATTGACTAGTATATTTAAATGACTTGTTTGTTCATGTCTTTTGTTTTCTGATGAAGTTTGTTCTAACGAAAGCGGATATTAAATTTATTATACGCTAAAGTTGTTTCCTGTTCTAGTTTCTTCTGCCGTTTTAAATAATCAGAGTTATAGATTACTTTTATTTCAGAAATGCATGTAGATTTTTTTTTATTTTGTCAGTTGCTCAGGTTAGCAGTACTAATATTAAAAATGTGTCCCTTCTTTGACAGGTTCCCAGCTGTATTGTGTGGTGATTTTATATTTTTGCATCACATTTTTGGTCCATTTTTCATAAAATTGGGTTTTTTGGGAAATTAGTGGCAAATCATTAAAGACTGAAGTTAGTAAATAATGACAAACATTTGAGTTTCAGATTTCATACCTTTCAGAAAATTCATGCTAATGCAAGACCTACTATTGTATTATCTTTCTAAGCTTATGAGAGCAATATTTAAAAATTGTCCTTATTTTTGGGCCTTTGTCCCACTTCTATGTATGGCTTTGTCCAGATTTCTTGCTCTGAGGTTGAGAGTTATGACAAATGTGTCAGGGCCATCACAGTCAGCCAGAGACATTTCAAGTTATGACATACTTGTTGCACCCTGCTCTCCCATGTAGTGTCTCTGGATGTGTCCAAGCAAGGCAAGGAGTAGCTACGCAGTGTAAATGTGCAGAGTATCCCCCCATCCAAGGTAAACACAAGTACTACAGTAGCTTTTCATCTGTCCTTGATTTTGCAGAATGTTCTGGTTTCTGTCATATTTTTATACTATTGATTTATGATTATTATTATTCAGAAAGTGCCTGTTGCTCTGTGTTTAAGTAGCAATGCTTTAATGGCCATCAGTTAAGCTTGTCTGAGATTGTAAGATGCAAGTAAGCTTTAATAAGCATACCGTTAAAGAACTGCCAACAATGAAAGCTTTTCTGTTGTTGCCATGCAGAGAATACTTAACTTACATAACTAGATAACGTATAAGCCTTGGGTACTGAAATGCATATGACAGTATTTGTAATAAAGGACAGGATTACATTATTTTAAGAAGCTCATTACATTTGTTGGAGACTTGAAGTCATCTTTGCAGGCTTTACCTATAAACTAAACAGAATGCCAATCGATCATGTGTGGTCCATAATTTGTGCAGTAATCCTTTAAGCAATGTATCTTGAGCTTGTTTCTTGTTTGCTTTTCATTTTTTACTTTGATCATGTTTTCCCCATGAAACAAGTAGATAGTTGTTGTCAGGCAGCAGGTCTTTTTTGGATAAACATTTTTACAAGTGGGGGTATCACAGAGATTGCTACTTTCAGCATGTTACTTGGTACTTTAATAAAGCTGAATATAAATTATAATTAGAACTGCAGTGCAAGAAGAAGTGGTTTGAGTTGAGTGCTGCTTGTTTTTCTTGTACTTGATTTTGACTGGCATTCCAGTAATGTATTTAAAAAGTAATTTATTTTTTCATGCCTTTTTGTTTCCATCTAGATAGTAAGTAAGCTGCCATGCAGCCAATGGATTGAAATATTTTTTCTACAATTCATTTTGTCTTGATTGGACTCTCATAATGATGGTTTGGCACCCAGAGTAGCGTATTTAATTAAAGTTACAGTTTTTGTGGTTTTGAGCATAGCCCCTCCCCTTTCTAGTTGGCCGCACCCCTTCCCATGGACCCCACCCATTCAGCTGTCTCCTGCAGCCCCCCTTTGATTTGAAGTCACCAGCCGCCACTGTAATTTACCACTATTGCTTTCGTTTTGGCTTCATTAATTTTGTATCTCATAAAGGTTTGAAATTGTCTCAATATGTTCCACAGCACTGTAATGTTCCTTTCTGGTTTTGTCAGGAATAAAATAATGTCCAGCAAAGACCATTCTTGGTAAAGCTGCAATCAAGCCAGGAAATAACTGCTGTCAAAAATAATGCAACTTAAACTGATGCCCAGTTCTCTACATCTCTATATGTCGGGCTGAAACCTATTCCTTCTAGCTCTAGTGTAACTCAAATAATCACTACTGGTGTAAACCCTCTGAGCACCTCTTTTAATGGATTTTCACTTTTGCCTTATCCTTCTATCCTCAAAATGTTCATGGCTAGGGAATCAAAACTTTCACTGATCTCCATCAATGATGGAAGAATTGCAAAGGCAGCAATCAAAAGCCACGGTGGACAGACCCAGCAAGCATACTAAACATACTGTGATGATATCCATCTCACAAATCTCTCACACAGTAGGATGTGCATGCTGGCCACAACATTCCCCTTATTTCAAAGGAAAATGTCAGCATGTATGTATGTCTACCTTTAAAGAAACTTATTAGGAGCTTGCATATGTGTAAAAATACTGAGCACGTGTGAGCCAGACTTGCCATTTTGTAGAAAGGTGTTGAGATGTAAGCATGCATGTATGTAATGGTCTGTCAGTTAAATTAGTTCATTTATATTTTATGTTGCTGCTATCGATCCTGATGTGTTTCTATATAATAAAGCAGATAATTGAACTACCTCACCTGTTCATCTTGAATCATAATATAGGACGAGCAACATGGTGTCAGAATGAGATCCAGAACCAAGACCAAGAGGCACTCAGTTAAAGTTGGAGGAATATAGAGGAATGGATCATCCTTACTGCACATACAATCGCAAAATAAGTCAGAAACGAATTCCAGGTACTAAAACTTACTTCAATTATTTCATACTCAAAGAATATACAACGAAGCAGACAAAATGCTCAAAACTAATTGCTAGTTAAATGAAATGTTGAAAAACTATGATATGATGATAAAAATAAATAAAATAAATAAGAAAGAAAAAAAACAAAACAATGACCGAATCTCATAAAATGCATAAAATAAGAAAAACAAATCCTTTTTTTTTTTCGCTATTTGTTACTTTTTACATTAAAGTTATTCAAAACATCTGAAGTATACAAAGTGTTTGCATGTTTGTGCAGTATTACTGTGCAGTTACTTCACAAAATACAGCCATTTCAAAGCATACTTCACAAAGTATAGTACTTCGAAGAGTTTATTGTGCATTTGAATGTTACTACAAGTATATAATTACAAGGGCCATACTTTCCAGTGTGTTTAGGCATACTTTGCTGACATGGCAGAAGGCTTTCACAGACCAGCTCCACTTGGATTTGATAATACTGCAGAGAAATGGAGAGTGTTTGAGCAAGAGTATGATATTTTCATACAAGCTGCATTTTCTAACAAAGATGCACATATTAAGGCATTTATTCTGTTTAATTTAGCTGGTTCAGAAATCACTGAAAGAGAGCATTCATTTGTGTATGCACCTGCTGTGTATGCAGGAGAGGGGGGAAACTGCCACATAGGGAAGACCCCCCCCCCCCCGAGTGCTTAAATGTTAATTTAGAGAAATGTGTAATCCCTAAACGAATATTACAATGGAAAGGAACTTATTTTACACACGGTATTAAAAGCCTGGAGAAACTTTTGCAGCATACATAACTGACTTAAGAAACAAAGCTAAAATGTGCAGATTTTGTCATTTAAGGGATGAGTTGAGACCAACTTTTTTTTTTTTTTTAATTTCTCCAAGTCTTTTGGGTTTCTAATACCATGACGGGAATGGACCCCATTCCTAAGTCAAAGTATGACTAAAGTTCATGAAATTAGTATTGTTTCATCTTTGATGTCAGCCAGTAATGCTTTCCACAGCACCTGCAATGTGCCCAGTAATGACTACTCCTGCAGTTCGTATAGAGTTGCATGTATTGGTAACATATCTAAATAGTAATGTATTTCGGCTTTTCCTGGTTATGGGTCACCACAGCGTAACTCTGGTCCGCTAATAATTGGCAGTGAATTTTTACGGTGCCGAGTTGCCAGCCCAATGCCCAATCTTCAAAGAAGGCGCACCCATTCATGTATGTACCTACCTGCATGTCTTTAAACGTCACTTGACCGTGGGGAGGACATGCAGACTCCACACAGAAAGCGCTCCAGCCGAGAATCGAATGGGAAAACCTCTGGCTGTGAGGCGACAATGCTAACCGCTGCATATCTAAATATGACTGTAAATTCTTTATCAACAAAAAACAAGTAATCTCCGTGGTATCCCCGAAGTCTCAATTCACATCCCTTCACACATCAGTGTAAATAGAAATTGATTTTTACATGCAAAACGTATATGTATATATTTATATATATTTTTTGATTGCCAAATGAACTAAGGTTGATATATTTCCAGCCATGTAGTACATTGACTTGGATAAAATCACAGACTTAATAATCTACTTAATAATCTGGTTAAATAAGAGGTACCACATCATTATAAATCTTATTTAAATTACATAAGGGTTATTATTACTATGACAGCTACTAAGTAGGGCAGGACCAGCTCGAATGTCACACTGATGGGGGAAGAGATGTGAATTTAACATGTGTACCAATAACACTGTTTTACAGCACAATAAACCACTCCCATGCCTGATAAAAAGTATACAAATATTTAGAAAGCTTGTGAGGAAATTATTACTCTATTTTTGTTTTACTTGGATCGCTTGTCTGTGTACTTAAAGGATTTTCGACTGGAAACAGACTGCCTGCCTTACTTGGATTACTTTTGAATACTTAGTAATGCTGTACAATTATATATTTTCTATTATTTTTTGTTTTGTTTTGACTTGAGACAAGTTTATGTTTGCTACTTCTACTACTATTGTCTGATCTGATTAATATACAGTGATTATCTAGAAATATATGGACTGAAAATCTTCCACACACAAGTTTCTTACACGGTTTTAAATTATTTTTTATAAGACCTGTTGCTCTTACTACTCCTGGAACTGTCTGGGTATCTTTCTTCCACATTGCTGTCATCTGCCTGCAGCTCCTGATATTTTATAACTTTGTCTCTCTCTCTACGCTGGACACTGTAGTCACAGAGTGTGGAGATTTCAATGATCAATGCTACTCTTGTCTTTTCTTGGACCACTATATCTGGTTTTCTAGCATCTATCTTTTGAACTGTTGGTAATGGATGATGTACACTTCATTTTCTATGAGGCTTTGTGGCTGATGCTTCGTGTTTTTCAGCCACTTCAATATCATAATGTTTGCACAATCCCCAGTTCAGCATACAGTCCTTCTGCCATTAGTACGTCGCAACCAGCAATGAGGTGTGCAACTGTTTCCAATATGGTTTTACAAAACCTTCATTTGTCCGTTTCTCACACATGTTCAATGGACTTTATAAACCGTGTATGCAGCCCACTATCTTGGGCAGCCAATATTAACCTATCTTCTTCTTGGTTTGAATTTGCCTCTCCTTAACCATTCCTGAGTTCATTCCTGATTAACAGTAGGCCCTTTCAGAGTTTTCTATACTTGCAACTATATTTATGCTTTTTCCACATTTCTTGCCTTCTCATCTGATCCTTCACCTTTATATTCTTTCTTCTGTTTTTTGGCACATTCAGTTGCTCTCTAACTTTTATCTACTTTTGGTTTGATTTCCATTTCTGTTTGATGCTGATAAGCTTCTGCTAGAATAAGCAGAGAAGTCATCTTAGATTTATTCTCCTCATGTTTCAACTACGTTTGGGTCTTGTGAGGTCAGCAAGTGTGTGTGGAGTCCCACGACTGCAGATCTATACATATAATCAATTTCAAGGAGGACCATCCCTCCTTTGGAACAGGGAATATATAATCTTGGTATGCACTGATTTTTATAAATCATTTGGTGAGCATGAAGCATCCTTCTTGTTTTCCTAATCTACCCAACATGTTTTGAGGCCAGTCAATCACTCCAAAACTGTAAGTTAGGACAGGAAGAGCAAATTGGTTTATAGCTTGGATTTTGTTCCTAGATGTCAGTGCGGTTTTCAGGATTAATTCAAGTCTTCTGAAGTATTCCTTACTAAGTTGTATTCACATTTGTTCATGTTTTATTGGGGATCTTTCATCAGTTCCTAAATATTTATACAGTCCTTGCTCAGCTTCTTTTATATCACATTCTTGTCCCAAACTGATGTTTTCCTGGCGTTGCAGTTTTCCTGCTTTAAAAGTTGCTTTTGCAAATTTATCAAGACCAAATGACATTCTTATATCATTTGAAAACGTTTTGACAACTTGCAGTTGTGTTTTCAGTTTCTCATCTGATGAGCTATACAGTTTTAAATCATAGACAAAGAAAAGGTGAGAAGTCTTAACACTTCATTGTTTTCTAGGACTCAGATTATAGCCATGGCCTAAGCTGTTGAGTAAACATCTTAATAGATTAAGGGCAAGGCAGAATAGTACTGATGACAGAGTCACACCCTGAAATATCCCCCTTTGAATTTTTATCCCTGGGATAACAATTTGTCCTTTGTCATGGCTTAATTGCAAAGTGGTCTGCCACTATTTCATGGTGACTGTAATATAGTCAATCAGTGTGGGGTGTATATTGTACATTTTTAAGCACTCTTATCCATGAATGAGGGATACTATCAAATGCTTTTTTGTAGTCAATTCATGCCATACTTAGAATCTTCCCCTTTTTACAGTTCTCCACTATGACAAACAACAAATGATTCTTTGTTCCATAGGACTTTTTTATTCCCCTTTTGTTCTACTGTCATAATTGAGTTTTCTTCTAAATGACTATAAACTCTGTCGGCATCAATTCCCGTGTATAGTTTATACGTTGTCGGAAGGCAAGTTATTGGTCTATAATATTTAGGGTAGCTTGCAGGTTCACTCTTAAGTAGGAGCATTTTTTCCTTTTGTTAGCCAGGTTGGTGTCTGTTTGGGGTGTGCATATAAATAGTTCTTACTCACAGCTAAATCTTCGTGCAAAGATGTTAATACTTTTAACCAAAAGTTAGGTACTGCATCTGGGCCTGGGGTTTTCCAATTAAAGGTTTTTCTAAACTTTCCATAAAAATCTCTAGCTGTTACTTCATCCCATTTCATATCCTGTACCTTTAAACGTCTTATTCTTTCTTTTACTTCTTCTATCCATTTAGCATCTTTGTTATGTTCCACAGGATCTTCATAGATTGTTTGTATCTTTCGGCTTTTCCCGGTTAGGGGTCGCCACAGCGGAACTCCGGTCCGCTAATGATTGGTAGTTGATTTTTACGTGCCGAGTTACCAGCCCTGACGCACAACCTTCAACAAAGGTACGCCCATTCACGCATATCTCCATGCAGAAGACGCTCTAGCTGAGAATCGAACCGGACGTCTTACTGTGAGGCGACAACGCTACCGCAGCACCACCACCGCACATCCACAGGATCTTCATAGATACGTCTCCAAAATGCATCTATTATTTCTTTATTTAGCTGTCTTTTAATTCCTTTTACCTTATTTTCCCAGTTCTCAAACTTTTTTGGGCCATCAATAAATTGCTTATTTTGCATTTTTCCTTTACATTTATCTTCGTATCTTCTATGTTTTTCCGCCTGTGCTGAAATTTTTAGTTTATCTGCAATAGTGCATGACGTATCCTGGTCTGTTCTAATACTGAGGATTGCTTTTATCACATCTATCTTTCTTAGCATTTTTGTTGATCTATTCCCTCTTCTATAATCTTCTAACAGTGACACTTCTGTCTTAATTGCTTTATAATTTTCTCTATTCAATATTTCCATGATGGTATTCGATTTCTCCCCGTCCTTTCCCTCACTATCCTGTGTTCTTGTGGTAGAACTTTATCAGTTATTAATTTAGCTGCACAGTAATATATCCTGTTTACTTCTGTTATATTGCATGGATCTCTACGAACAGTCCTAATTACTGTGTTAATTTGTTTTATCAGACTTCTGACTTTTTGGGTTTTATTAACCTTCTGCCGTCTATTTCTTTCATTATCTTGACATATCTGTCCATGTCTATTAAATCAAGCAATTCTTCTCTTGGCTCATTTTCTTCCAAACTGAGGGCACATCCCTTGTTTTCAAATTCCTGCGGGCGTTCTATAGAAGGTTCTAATCTATAGCATCTTCCTGTGATACAGTCTCATCAATTTCATCCTGTGCCGTCCATTGTTCTATCATATGGGAACTAACTGGCCTATCACTTCTCAACATCTGACTGCATCAGAGTTTCCTGTTCCTTCACTTGCTGTCTAGCTTCAAGTGAACATTTATACTGGTTTCCTGCGGAAGGCTCTAAATTATCTTCATATGGCACCTGACCAACTGCTTCCTGTTCTACTGGTTTCTCCTTAATTTGGATATCCATTACTCTATCCTGTTGTGGCGCTTTCTGAATTAGCTTTTCTACACTAAATCCTTCACTTTACAGGTACTCCATAACCTCAGTCTCCATTTCTTTAACTTCTCCATTACTAATCTCCTTTTCTGCTTTTCCTGTTTGTCTTCTTATTTTTTGTATTGTAAAGTTTTCCATCTCTGGATTCCTTTGTCTGTATTTCTCTTCAAATATCTTTAATGCTGCTCTTTTTGTATTGGTTAGTTTTGGTTTCTCCTTTCCATAAAAATGAAACCATATTAAATCTTTCTTTCCCATGTCCATATTTCTTCTTCAGATGTTTCCTGATCTTCCTGTTTCTCCCTGCTTTGGGGATTCACTCCATCCTGCTGATGTAATACGTATTAGACCTTCTACATCAAATCCTTCACTTCGCAGGCACTCCATAACTTCAACTTCTATTTTTTTTTTTAATTCTACTTTACTGATCTTTTCTATGCTCCATCTTTGTGACATTTTTTATTGTGAAATTTTCCATATGCAGACGCCTTTGTCTGTATTTCTCTTCAAATATCTTTGGGGCTGACTTCTTTAAACTGATTAATTTGGCTTTCTCTTTGCATAAATATTGCACCATATCAAATCAATCTTTCTTTCCCATGTCCATATTTCTTTTTTATACTTGTCAAATATCTCTTGGTTTTTATATTTTTGCACTTCCTCAAATGCTTCTTTTTCCAAAGAGATCAAGGTTTCTTGATCTATATAGTGTTTCACAAATCTGTTGTATTAATGAACACAAATTTTTATTTGAGGCTTCTGACAGTTTTTCTTGAAGTACTTTTCTTTTCTCTAATTTCTCTCAATCATTTTGTATATCTTGTGTCTGGAAATTCTGGACTTTTTGCATAACAGTAACAATACAGAATTTCTTTCTTATCCTCAATAGTCCACTTTATCGTCTTTATGGCTCTTCTTTGGCCTATCAGGTTTTGTGATTTTTGTGGACTGCTACTTCCTTCTACAACAGGGGGGGCCCATCCTCCCCCTGACCTGGCCCTATGGTAGGAATGTTTCTGTATTTTTAGGATTCAACACTGTCATCTTTTCCAGTCCTGGCACCAGTGCGCCTACCAGGATTGGGCACATTTTTATCCTGGGTCTTGTGCACCCAACTACCTTTAGTTTTTGACAAACTTCTTTCCATGATATATGCTATATAAATACAGTCTATATATCAGTGTCGCCTTGGTAAAATTTTTGTGAAAACAGGGTCCACCTTGTCAGGGTACTCACCAAGACTGGAAGATGAATTCAATTTTAGCACTACTACTCCTCTCCTTTGCTTGCTGCCTTTTCATCTCTCCATTCGAACCCCAGACTTCTGTCTAGTATTAACGATGATGCCGTGAGAAAGACTTTGCTTTGTGATGGTGATTTAACTTAGAATAAGGCCACTAGGATTTGTCAGATATATGAGCTCAAAGAAAAGCAGATAAATATGCTTATAAATGAGGAATGCATGCTGCCAGTATCTTCTAAAGCTAATGTTGATAATATGCAGCACTTGGTTAAAAGAAACAGGCCCAAGCACATGGGGGCTTTTGCAGGTCCTATATCACTCCATGGTAAATCTTGTAGCTTTCTAGAAAATTCCAGAGGCGAGACGGTCTTCAGCGAAGCACAAAGGTGAGTCAGCAAATTCAAAGCACGTGCCTCACCCAGCCTCATAGTCAACCGCTGTAATTGTGGTGGCAATCATGTGTCTAAAACAGAAAAGTGCTTAGCTTTTGGTCAGCAATGCCACAGATGTAAAAAGTGGGATTATTTCCAAAGATTTTGTAAATCAAAAGAGGCTCATTCTTTTATTAAAAGACAACATTCAAGGAGACAAGCTGATCAATTAGAAAGCTGACCCTACTTTTTTATGTTGATGGTGAGTCTGTGCTTAATGAAACAGTCAATGCAGTAGATTTACGGGCAAACAATGAAGTATTTTGTACTGTTCAGATAAATGGAAGACCCATACAGCTCAATGTTGACAGGTTCAAAGTTCAATATTATGTCAGGAGAAGTATTTGCTAGAGTATGTGTTGGTGAGAAACGTATTTGGCAAAGTGTGAAAGCTGGTTGCTTGTGGTAGTGAAGAAATTAAAACTGAAGGTTCAGTAAAACTTTTATGTTACTCTTCTGGGATGACTTGCAATTTTACATAGTCAAAATGCTTATATGGTCATTATTAGGCCTCAGAGACAGTCTGAAAATGGGCCTACTTTCATTTAATAAGGAAGTCCACCATGTGAGCTTACAAGATCACTGTTCTAATTTTGCCCAGTCTATTTTCTCTACCTATGCTGATCTTTTTGAATACAAACTAGGCAAAATCCCAGATGTAAACTCCATGAAGTTAGATCCTGAATTCAGCCCAGTTATCAGAACAGCCCAGAAAGTTCCAGTATTTATGCAGAACAGACTCAAGGCAGAGCTAAATAAAATGGTGAGCATGGTGTGATTTGTCCAGTTGACGAACTAACTTAATGGGTATCTTTCGATGGTGGTAGCTCATAAGAGAAACTCAGGATGATATCGGAATATCTATTGATCCAAGCGATTTGAACAAAGCACTGAAGACCTCATCATCCAATGCATATAGTGGAAGAGGTCGCTGCTCTTATGCCAAATGCCACTGTTTTTTTCTTTTTTGGATGCAGTGTGTTCATTTTGGCAAATTGTGCTTGATCGAAAATCCTCACTGCTAACCATTTTCAGTACTACTTTTGGCAGGTACAGATTTTTGAGAATGCCATTTCGGATAAATTCTGCCAGTGAAGTCTTCCAGAGTGCCATGGAACATTTTTTTTCTGGTTATCCACGTCCTATTATAGTAGATGACATTCTAGTAGTAGGTAATGGTGAAGCAGAGCACGAAAGAAACCTCAAGTAAATTCTAGAAACAGCATGTGAAGTGAATCTTAAGCTGAATCCTCAGAAGTGCAAATTCAGGCTATGAGAAGTTACTTATGTTGGTCATTTGTTAACCAATTCAGGTTTACGATCATATTCTTTGAAGCAAACAGCAATTCTTAAGATGCCAGCTCCAGACAATGTTCAAACCCTACTACGTTTTCTTGGCACAGTTAACCATCTAGGCAAGGTCATTCCACACTTGATCCAACTTTCAGCACCACTCAGAGAGTTGACATGCACAGATGTATCCTGGCTCTGGTTAGAACACCAACAAAGAGCATCTGATGTCCTGAAACAGAGAATTGCCAGACCACCAAGTCTCAGATACTATTATGTTCACAGACCAGTTACTCTTTATTGTGATGTTTCGAAGTTTGGTGTTGGTGCAGTCATTATTCAAAAGGGTAGACCAGCAGCCTATGCGTCCAGAACTGTAATCTCAACCAAGAAGCAGATGCGCAGATAGAGAAAGAGCTCCTGGCAATTGTGTTTGCATGTTCGAACTTCCATGATTACATTTCTGTCTGCCCAATTCAAATCGAAACAGATCACCAACCTCTAGTCACTATTTTGGGAAAGCCTATGCATACAGCTCCTGCCAGATTGCAATGCAGGATGTTGAACTTGAAAAAGTATAATTTCAATTTTGTCTATACAAAAGGCAAACTTCTTTATCTTGCTGATTGATACATTATCCAGATTGCCCAGAAATACTACTCAACAGCATGAACATGAGAAACTCGATTCTGAAGTCATGGAAGTGAGAAAATTTTCTTCCACATGTCTTGATGAGCTTAGAAGTCACACTGCCTCAGATCCAATAATTCAGAAGCTCAACCACTTTATCAGTCAAGGATGGTCTTCAAAACAATCTTGCTTACCAGTAGAAGTGCAACCATATTTTCCTTAGAGATGAGATTTTGTTCGACAATGGCATCATCATGAAACGTCCAAAAGTGATTGTTCCAAAATCCTTGCAACAACAGTATATTACCATCTTGCATTGTGGCCATCCAGGAACTGATTCTACCAAAAGAAGGGCGAGAGGACTAGTATTTTAACCTTCTATGTCAAAGGATATCAAGAGAGTACTTTCATCTTGTTCTTATGTAATAGTACTAAGCCACATCAACAGAAAGAACCACTTCAGCTAGACTAGACTCTAACTACCTTGGTCGACAGTAGTTAGACATTCTCAGATGGAATGGTCAACATTACTCGGTGTTAGTAGACCCTTTTTTAAACTGGTCTGAGACTGACCTATTTCCTAATCTAGCATCCAGTACTGTCATTACTAAGTTGAAGCGTCATTTTGAAGTCCATGGTAATCCACACAAAGTTATTTTTGACAATGGTGCACAGTTTACAAGCCTGCAGTTCAAGAAATTTGCTGAAGGGTGGGGACTTTATTTATGTTACGAGTAGTCCTGAGTACCCACAGTCAAATGGTTTGGCAGAACGTGCAGTTCAAAGTGCGAAACAGTTATTAGAGAAGTCAAAACGAGACAACAATGTTTTTCTCAATCTCCTGAATCTCAGAAATATTCCTTGTAATAAATATCATGGTTCACCTGCACAAAGGCTTTTGTCAAGACAAACCAGAACCACACTACCAATTAGTAGCAATCTGTTGGCTCCCTGTGCCAAGAACAAAGCAGCGAGAGCTCAACTTACTAAAAGGTGTTTATTCAGAAGTCCTATTATGATAAGTCCAGCAAACTGCTCAATCCGTTACAAGAAGGGGAGATAGTGAGGATGCAGACGTCCAAAGGCTTTGATCGGATTGGAGTCGTGAAAAGTGTATGTCCAGAGCAGAGACTGTACATTGTGGAATCACAAGAAGTAGAATTTAGGCAGAATTGGAAACATTTAGCAACAGTGTCTGAGCCTGTATTAAATCATCTTACCTGTGAAGAAGACTCTAGATCTCAGAGTGAGTTATTCAGTTTTCCAATTCCAGAGGACATTTCAGCAAATTATCCCTGTTTCTGAGAAGGTTCCTGTGACTCCTGAAACAGATTGTTCTCCAATGACTATCCCTGTTGCTAAACCCAGTCCTGCTACATCACCAGATAAGGTGGATAAGAAAGCGGTGTTTTATTTTGTGTCTATATCATATTATCGTACAATGTAAATTGTAAACCCTATTTCATCGCATCGATAATATCGAAACAAAATATCGAACAGAACAGCAAATTTTTTCCGAGGGAAAAAATATGCTCCTCCGTAAAAAACACAAATTAAAGTGGGGGGCTTTGCCCACCACACACCCCCAATGTAGGGGGCTGTGCCCACCACACCCCCCTCCTACTTAAATATACCAACTCCGAGATCACACTATAGTGGAGGAAATGACAAAGTCCCGAAGACGGCCCACCGAATTTTTTCCCTTGGGGAAAAAAAATTTGAAGTTTTGTGACGTCGCTATTTTGCCATTTCGACAGTATCGGATCGACTAAATAGCATTCGCTATTTAGTCCATAAGATAGCGTCATATAGACCCTTTATTTTTTAGTGTTGCATAACTGCATGTCTTTTTCAGATGTTATTTTATTGCAGGCAATTCACTAAAGTGGAAGGATGTAGATCAGTATGTATGTATATTTTTAAGAACCTTTCTAGGGGCTTTCACATGTGTATAAATACAGAGCATGTGCAAGCCAGACTGCCATTTTGTAGAGAGCTGTTGAGATGTAAGCATGCATGTATGTAATGGTCTGTTAATCAGTTTATATTTAATTGCTGCTGCTATCCATCCTGATGTGCTTCTATATAATAAAGCATATAAACAAACTACCCTGGCTGTTCATCTTAAATCAAAACATAGGACGAGTGACGAAGAGGAACAAATAAAGGTTCAGGAGGCATCAAACAGAACAACGGACTCTCTATAGACTACAATATCAACCTCCAAGGATGGATGAACTGTCAGAAACTGAAGAGGACTGAATCAGGCAGGCAGATAACAGAAGAGTGAAGTAAGGACTGATGGATTATTAGATATAGGGGGAACTACACTTGTGATTTTTGGACACTGAAGACACTGGAAATGAGCTGTAGGTTTAAAAAAAAAAGTACAGTAGCAGTAGTACTGAAACAGGACTTGGTCAATTGGATTAAAAATTATTTTCAAATGATGCTTGTTGCAGGATTGTGAAATATATAAGGTAGGTGGGTAAGAGAATGTTTTCCTTAAGCAGCTATAAAACCAATGCAGGGAAGGGACAGATCACGACAGGCTGTCTGCATGAGAAATGTAGGTTCTTACAATTTAAATAATGTATTCTAAAAAGAAGTGGGGTTTGACGAAAAAGATAGGTCAATAGAGAAACAACCTTGATGATGCAAAAGGGCATCCAGAGATATGTGGTTCAAGTCTGCTGCAGGTTTCACATGGTTGGAACAACCCAATCTGTTAGACAACAGGAGGGGCTATCTAACACTGATAATATAAACTGTAAATATGCAAAAAAAAATAAACAGCTTTAAAACATAGGAAATAATATAGTATAGGAACAGAGGAATAATTTCAAATGTTCTTCGCAGTCAATGTTGCAACACTAATACTTGGGTCTTCATGCCTTGCAGAAGCCCACAACCAGCCCAGATCTAACAGTGTTTCTATCATCCCTGACTGATGTCAGGACATCAGGGTATAATACGAGTATGTAATGGTGCCATTTTCAGTTCTTTCTAGCCATGTAGTCTGATGCACCACTCTGTGTTCTTAATGCTCACAGTCAGCTCGTTCTTCCAGAGTTGCATCCAATCTACATTCAGGCAAGTACCCTGCTGGAGTTTAAAAAGGTCAATAACTACTTAAAGTGCGGAAAGCAAATCACACAAAGATTACCATTCATTTTGATTTTATTTTGCTTGAGATCTGGGCACAATGTTTCTAGTTGTCAGGATTGTGCCAGGTTTCATTCCAATACTTTGAAATGTAGAGTGAAAATCCTTGGATCCCAAATGTGAGTCTTCAGTCCCAATGCCACCCACCTCATCTTATGCTTCAGCACTGGTCACATTCCCTACCTAAGAAATGGAAAGATAAGAAACCATAGGAGAAGGAATTTGCAGACAACGGAGAGTCTTCCACATCAAACAGTTCGGTCTTCCTTGGAAGGTACAGGTGAAGCACCTTTGCAGTCCCTGGCCCAATAACACACCCACTGGGAGGCCACACCACAGCGACAAATGTGATACAGACATAAGTTAG